>NW_008688284.1:0-2911 GCF_000695815.1 Acanthisitta chloris
GCACGGCATGTGGCAGCGCTGGACGCGAGCCTGAGCCGTACGTGAGGAAACGCTTCAAATCCTCTGCTCGCGGTTTCTTGCGTCTTGCCGCTGTGTAACACCCGCGCCGGCGCCAGCTGCGGGTGTGGAAAGGTGACTTCTGTGCGCACAAACTTTAGAGATAATTGTAAAGTCTCTTACGTGCGGATGCTGCAAAGGCAGCACATCAGAGTGGTGGTAATTGGACATGTAAGGGTTATAGTTAAAAAAAAAAAAAAAAACCGAAAAAAAATGACGGAGAGAGAGATAAAATTGAGTAGTAGCAGTAGCTTAGAATAGTCTACATAGCTTTATGTAACAATGTGATATCTGAGTGTGCAGAAATGTACACATGAAAGGACAAAAGATGTGCTAAGAGAAATAAACCCTAGGCTCCTCTATATCCGGAGTAGGGTCCCATTATAAGCAGATACGTCAACAACCGAATCTGAAGCACCACTCTCCCTTTGCTCCGTGACTAGCCGTTTTCTCTGTCTCACAGCAGGGGTGAAAAAACAGTATCATTTATCTTTTCTTGGATCCGGTCGGGGAGAAATGAGCCTGACGTTTGTCCTTGATTAGTGAGAAGGATCCTGGAGAGGCAGATGTTATTGAGAAAGTAAGACTGCAGGAAATTCCCAGCCAGACAGTTCTTCCCCCATCAGGGACCAGTGCTGCTTCACACACCAGCATAAACAACTCAGGCTGCAACTCCCACTGCAGATTCCACCACAATTCCTCAGGCAGTCAAGATGCAAGTTCTGAAGCAGCCAAACTCATCTGGCCTAGAAGGATGCAAATGAAAGGAACTGACGCGCCTACACATCTCGGTATCTACTCAACAATACCGCATTGTTGAGCTGATGATGAGTCAAAGGACTTCCGAGATTACTGAGACCCTTCATGCAAGAGAATCAAGCTTTACAACTCAGAGCCCTGGGATTGCGAGGTGGCATCAAGAAAAAATGGTTTAAGAAGCTAGTAGTTCTGCATTTCTGGTTACCTTTGTTGGATTGTACTGGATCAGCAAATGTGGCATGCTGGGATCGTGCCTGTGGTAACAATGTTAAGGAAACTTTCCTGTCCGACCATCCAGGAGCTGCTCTGGCAATCACACTTGCTCCACCGGAGCTGGGAGCAAACCCCCTTTGCCGCGGGCGGCTCCAGTGAGATCCTGAGCTTTTCTAGCCTCGCAGTCTAACCGCGGGAAGGTCTGGGGTCATCGACTCCTGCCGTGTCTCAGCGTCTGGTCATCTGGCCACGGGCCCCGTGCCCTTTGTTATGCAGAGGGTGGGTCGTTCATGGCCTCATGCCTCGAGCTCCTGCCACCCAGAGCTCAGTCTGCAGCTTGAGCTACCTGCACTGAATGTATTCCTCAACAGTAAGCACAGTAAAATGGTCTTCTACCATGGAAGAGCCATTTAATCAGCTCCAGCTTTTTGGGGTTATGTTAAAAATCTCAGAAGCTATTATCTTCAGTTTTATAGGCTTAAATAAATGAATATGTCTAAAGCTTCAGGTCACCACAACTGTGGCCAAATGGTCCAACAGCATAGACGTCAGACTTTGTGAGGGTCCCTCATACAATCCATCTGCAGGGCCAGTATGGCACTGAGGCAGCCCAACCTCTGAGGCTACCGATTCTGGGTGTTGAATCACAGTTTTCCCAGCCTTGGACATCAGAAATGTGCTTCAGCTGGACTGAAAATTGATTTCACAGTGCAGGTTTTTTAGTACTAATGCAGTGCCTGCAAGCTGATGGGATAATCCCTTGGGAAAAAAAGACATGCACCTAACTTGTTTGCAGATTTTATGAAGTTATTGGGTGGCTCCAGCAGGTAAATAGCCTTTTTGCTGAAGCACTAGGTTGTCAGTATGACTCCAGTGCATTGCCTTTCATGAAGCCACTCACTGAACTTTTAAAGCTGAGGGAGGTAATGGTGAATCTTTAAAGCTGCAAATCAAAATGTTCTGAAAGGCAGAGCAGTCATACTGCACATCTTAGAGGGGCTGAAAGGAGGAAACCTTTCCAAAGCAGTTCACAGGCAGGTGATGACAGTCATTTACTAGGGAGTGACCACAGGTTGTTGCACAGCTCACCATAGATTGGAATGTGCTATGCTCCTGAGGAGCCTCAGGAAACCTGGTTTTGTCAGCCTTGACAGCCCTGTTGGGTTACTTCCTTGTTGCTGGGATTCTCATGGCTTAGTAGCACTGGCAGCTGTTCTGGCATGGAGTCAGGAGTCACATGTGGCTCCCAAGTTACAGGATTACAGGCTAGCCATATCCAAGTTAAAGTTTACTGGACCTGAAGGTCACTGTTTCAGCAGCTAATGTCAAGACTAGAGGCTGCCAACTCCTTCAGGTGCTCTGTCCTGCACACCTGTGGATACCAAGATAAGGCTAATGAGCTCAAACCGAAGGGTGAGCTTGTTAAACTACTCAGTCCTTTGGTTGTTAGGTGCATTGTAAAGACATGTATGTTTTTGGGATTACTGACTATGTGTCATTAGTGAGCTGTGAAGTCTGGAGTTTTCCACCACGAACCGCAAGAACAGACACAGCAGCAAGTCAGAGCAAAGCAGAAATAGAAACCAAGTGCCAGTAGGAAACCAGTGTTTCCACACGTGCTGTAACAGAACCGGAGTGATGTGTGTCCTGCGCTGATTAATGTGGAAGAAAATAGGAGTTCAGCAGTTAAACACTGAACTTGGTCATTAGCTTCCTGTGTAATCTTCACCCGTACAATCTGCTCCACATGAGAAAGTTCCTGGCAGAGGAGTCGGGCTGCAGCCCCGGTAACGATCCCATGGGAGCCATGGAAAGCCGCGGCAGCGAGCGGTGCCTGTTGGCTGTCGCGGGGCCGGAGGAGCCCGTTCCCGGGGGGAGCCCG
>NW_008688285.1:0-753 GCF_000695815.1 Acanthisitta chloris
GGATCCCAGGAAAAGGCATTTGGAGTGTTGGGAATGGAGATTTGGATCATGCCCACCCTGGGCTGTGAGCTGAGCTTGACCTGTGTGTTTGATCCTGGAGTTCTGAGCAGTTGAGATGTTCAGGTTTGCAGTTGGAATCACAGTTTAGGTTGGAAAAGCCTCTCCAACCATCAAGTCCAACTGTTTCTCAGCACTCCCAAGGTCCCTGCACCACTGACCATGGCCCCAAGTGCCACCTCCACATCCCCCCAGGACTGGTGACTCCCTGTGCATCCTGTTGGAGTCCTTGGTGCCTTCTTCCAGTGGGAAATGAGGTATTTTCCAACCAGGAACTCTCCTTCCCTCTGGAAACCTCATGCTCAGCCTTGAGGGACATGCCCAGTTTGACCCTGGGGCTGAGCCAAGGCTCAACCAGTGTCACTTTGCATGTCCCTCCAGGCTGGTTGCAGCTCCCCCAGGGTTTGGTGGTGGGAGGAACCCTATGGAAATCCTGCCCTGGTGCTGGGGGTACTGGGGCTGAGCCTCCTGCTGCTTTGCATCCTCTTTGCATCTCTCTCCTGGGCTTTGTGCACCCCAAAAATGCTGCAGGCAGCTGGGAAAGGCAGTTCCAGGGGGGGACATGGGCAGGAAAGGGGGTCCCAGAGGTGACAGAGGATTCTCATAGGTGGCAAAGGGGTCCCACAGGTTACAGGGGGGTCCCAGATGTGACAGAGGGTCCCAGAGGTAACAGAGGATTCTCATAGGTGGCAAAGG
>NW_008688286.1:0-436 GCF_000695815.1 Acanthisitta chloris
CTGGCTGGGGTTAAACCACGACATTCTCCAAAGTCACCTTCACCACCCGAGGAATCTGCAGGAAAGACACGAAACAATCATTTTGCCACTTGTGGAAACGGGAGAAGGGACCTGGCCATGCCCTGGTGACATGCTTCCTTATCCACCTTTCCAAAGCACTTTTACACATAATACACAAAGGTAAACCTGAATCCCTTCTGCCTGGGTGAAGCAGTTCAGCCAGAGGCAGTAGGGGAATGCCTGTTGGGAAGGAAGTGCCAAGAGGGTAAGGCACCAGCAGGATGGAGACAGAGCACCTGAATAAACTCATCTGCATATTCAACAAGCCAAAACTTCTGCCTGCAGACAGTCAGGCAACTGCATTCCAGAGGGGCAGTGTGCTACCTGAAGGCAAAATAAATGCAAAACATTTCCTGCAGTGCCAATGCCACTAATT
>NW_008688287.1:0-237 GCF_000695815.1 Acanthisitta chloris
GACGTGCAGCAGGGCCACCACTGTCCCCGCCGGGGCATCCTCAGAGATTTCACTCAGCGCTGACCGCACAGAAATCTCGGGTTCGTTATCATTGACATCTGTTACGGTGATCGCGACTTTTGCTGTATCGAAAAGAGCACCCCCATCATACGCCTGAATGTCCAGTTCGTAGGCGTCACTTTGCTCGAAGTCCAGACTGCGGCCCAAAGTGATCGCTCCCGTCTCAGAGTCCAGCTG
>NW_008688288.1:0-12715 GCF_000695815.1 Acanthisitta chloris
TTATTATTATTAATTGCTCCTCTTTTAAGTGAGAAAATATCCCAAATCATCACACCACAACCATGTCTTGCCTCAACCATAAATTAACTGTATGTTAAGGGACTTTTTTTTACAAATCTGATTAAAATTGCAATTCACGAGGTTCCTGCTGTTGGCAGCTGTATCAGCATCACTGACATCCTTTGGGGGTCTCTCAGCATGTGGCCTGCATCAAAGGTAACGTGCCACTTTTCATCCTAACTTAGAGACGCCTTAACAAGAATGTTCCAGACTTTACAATGTAATTAAAAATATTACAGCACTTTCTATTGTTAAAATATCAAGTGATGTGAGATTGAAGTTGACCCACTAGTATTAACAAAAGCAATTATCACTAGTAAATGCTTTTTGCTGACACATTGGAATCTTTACATACAGGATTTCTTACATCCTTACACCCTGTAATGGGAATTAAACCATGTTGGTTAACTATAGCTCTTGCACCACAGAGTTTAAACATGTTATCAGAGTATGTTAAGAGGTTGGGATGGAGCTTAGAGATGATCCAGCCCCAACCCCTGCCCTGGGCAGGGACACCTCCCACCAGAGCAGGTTGCTCAAGGCTCAGCCAACCTGGCTGTGAACACTGCCAGGGTTGGGGCAGCCACAGCCTCCCTGGGCAACCTGGGCCAGGGTCTCACCACCCTCACAGGGAAAACTTCCTGATACCTAACCTAAATCTCCCTCTTTCAATGTATCCTCACTACTCCTTGTCCTATCACTGCAGCTCCTAACCAGGAGTTCCTCTCCAAAAACATATTACCTTGTGCAAAATGATCAGCAGATGAGATTTTGTGGAAACAGAGGATAGATAAGGACCTGGAAAACAAAGAGGATGTATTTGACATATGGGATTCACTATTCCTGTTCTTTGGTAGCACTGTGGAAAACCTGCACATCACTCAGCACAACTCAGCATTTCTGGCATCCCTGCTGGCCAGAGCTCAGCTGATGACCAGTGGGTTCCTGCTCCCAGGTTTGCTTTTATCCAATGATATATTAACATAAAATTCAAACTGCATTTCAGAGAAGTAGATATGGACCACACTTTTCTCTTCCCTTTCCCACTAAGCACCAAGCAGAGAGGTAGAGGTGGCTGGAGATGCCTCCTCACCCTACAGCAGTGCAGAGAGCAGCTCTGCTCCCTCAGGGAGGTTCAGCACTCCTCACACCACGTCCTTCAGCACTCACAGAACCCTACTAACATGTCTAAACTGCAATGATTTTCCCTTCTAAAGCATGAGGCATCTAATCTGGATTAGTCTTCATAAGAATTTATATGGACAGCCCTAAATTGGGCACATTTCAGGTAAGTCTCACTCCTCACAGTGCTACAGCAGCTCCTGTGCCTTGCAGAGGAACACGAGACCTTGTCGTAATGAGGGACACTTCAGAGCACCCTGCTCCCCTTCAGCAGGCTGATATTGACCACAAATAGCAGGGACTGCTAACAAAAGGGAGAATTATAACCAAGGAACAAATGCAGCCTTGGCTCTACAGTGGCCAAAATGATTTATGACACGAAGCCCTAGCAGAGACGAGCGCTGCTCCGAAGGGACCGCGCGAGCTCAGCCCGCGCTCACAGCTTCTGTGCCCGCTCCTAATTGCTTCATTTACGACTGCAAAAGTGTTTTAACAGACAAAATTAATTATTTTGAATAATCCTTCTGAAATATGATGCGCGTTTTAATTGTGTGCACCTCGTCATTAATTAAACTTCCCCACCTTTCCTCGCATTCGTGCAAAGATCAGAGCAGTGACAAAGCAACACAGTTCTAAGTTTACTGAAATCAAAAATAAAGGGTTAATCTACTCTTGTGATCCACTTAAAAGTAATGCTAAAATGTTTTCATTTGAGTTTTTAGCAGGCATTATTTTTCCACTCTTTAAAATCAATCTCTTTGTTCCAGGAACACATTTCCTGTCAATAAAATGAAAAATGATATAGATTTAGGAGGATAGTGGTCTCAGCGTAGCATCTCTCATATTATTATTCCAGTATCATCTGTTACAAAGTAAGACCAATTCCCACATCTAATTACAAACAGGATTTCAGAGTCATTAAACAAAATACATTTCCATTAGTGCTGCTGTAAGAAGATAGGGGGAAAAAATGAAGATTAGTTCATGCTGCACCTCTGTTTTTCAAGCTTTGAAGATTTAGACCTCTGCACTCTGAGACTATAAATTTGTAAAGGATCTGAAAGGTGATAGACATGTGAAAGCTCTCAATTCTGTGCCGTTTAGCCACACCATTTGCATTTTGTCATTAGTTTATCTTTGGCTGCACTTAGTTCTGATAGCAGAGATGGCAGAGCCTGCAGAGGTTGTTTATGATTACTCTGTGTGCACCCTGAGGTATCTGATTTGGCGCTGGAAGGTTTTTTTTTTCACAGATATGAATCTTGATTTTCTATATTAAATTTGTTCCAGCAAAAGTTAGGAATCATTGTAAGGAATTCTGTCTTTATTTTTTAAAAAAAAAAAAAAAAGTACTTTATGCTTTGGAAATAAAGGAACAGTTCTTTGACTTCAAATAAGGTAAGAGCCAAAATACACCGAGGAAGCAGATTGTGTGATATGTTTAACTGCTGAAATACAAACTTACAAGTACATATATTCTCCATTCAGAAACATTTAGCAGTATCCAATTGCCACAAATCCATTTAAAATATACCTTTGAGATTTACCCACTCACACAACTCAGAGCTTCAACAGTTAATAAGGACTTTGCTAAAATGAGGTCTATATAAGATGAAACCTGAATTTGCTTGATCTCTAAAACAGTTTACATCAGCTCATGATGTTATATAAACACAATTAATTTCATCATGCGTGAGATAAGCATCAAAAATCTGAACCAGAATTTCTCTCACAGAAAAAGATGCCTCAGAGTTACAGAGGAGAGCGCAGAGAATTTAATTTTCAGAACTCATCTGGAGTTATATTTCCATTATTAGTTTTAGAACCACAGCTATTTCATATTCCTCAGAGCTGGGTGTCAATCAACTCAAGTATGTACACATCAGCTGAAGAATCAACATGTGTGTGTGAATCATCATATAGATTTACTACAAACTATTTTTGTTCAGATTTAAATGAATGCTTAAAAAAAAGACAGTTAAATTATTCACATGCATTCAACAGGTAACTGATTAAGAATCTAGTTAAAATGGGACCTTAAAATAGTTTGCAGATAAGAAATTCACTTTTGCACTCCACTGAAACTGAGGTTCACTAAAGCATCCTAAAATTCTTGGTACTAAATCCTGCCCAGTTTGTGGGGTGCCAGCACAAAATATCTATGATACACTCCAAAAAAACCCCTCAATTTTCCAAAGAAATAGATATCTGCATCTTATTTCCAAGCTTCACACCAGAGACTGGGTTTTGGGGATAACTCAGAGGGCCCACGGAAGCATCACATTAGGAAGAAACAGAAGAGACTAGAGCAGAAAGCAAACGAGGTACAACCAAACCAAACAAACAGCATTTCGCTTCCTGCCTAATGTTTGTGGAGCTCTGTCTTAAAAAAAGAAAACAGCACATCAGTGTCTTTCTTCAAGATGAGGCGTGGCTGGGCCCAGGAAGGCCTCACTCAGTTATCTGCCTGGAATTCACTGTTTGTGCCATTCAGCAACCAGAGACATTTTCTGATGAGCAACAATGGGTAAAGCTTTTCAGAGCTTCAGTGTTTTAGTTCCTTCACTCTACCTTCACTGACAAACAAAGCCTACAGCTGCTTTGCTATCACTTCCAAGTGGGTTCAACAAAGTTCTAAGAAATCACACCTCCAAGTATGGAAAGCCACTGAGTTCCATCCCTATGTGAATCTTCTTCAAGTACTACATCCCTGGCAGAAACTCCCCCACACAGAGCTTCAGTGCCCAACCTCCCCCAGAGAAGCACAACCCAGGCTGATGGGCTGGACAGGAGTCATTAAGAGCTCTGAGCTCATCTCTCACCACCAGGAGATCATTTCAGCTGTGTCTGTGCACAACACTGACCATCACTTCCATCTCCTAGCCTGGTCCCATGAGTCATGTAGTATGTGTTCCACCATGAGCCACCTCACAGGACAACATGGCCTGAATGCTTGAGGAGAAAAGGCACATCAAAAACGTCACCCTCTTTCCTATCTATCCCACCTATCCTAGTGCTCAATGCATTTGTGTTTCATAGCCATGGACCAGCTACTGCCCTTCACCACTCAGGGACAAACCAGGGTTGGAGTCACACAAGTCAGGCTCATAAAAAGTCTAGAACACAGGACATATGAGGAAGAGCTGAGGGAGTTGGGCTTGGTCAGCCTGGAGAAGAGGCTCAGGGGTGACCTCCTGGCTCTCTGCAACTCCTGCCAGGACTGGAGAGAGGTGTGGGATGTGTGTCCTGCCAGGGCTGCAGGGAGAGGATAGAGGGAATGACCTTGAGCTGAGCCAGGGCAGAGTCAGATTGGATGTGAGGAGAAATGTTTTCCCTGTTGTGGTGTTGAGGCCCTGGGATATTGCCCAGGGAGGTGGTGGAGTCACCATCCCTGGAGGTGTTTCAGAGGTGTCTGGATGTGGCACTGGAGGATCTGGTTTAGGGTTTGGGGGTTCCAGCAGTGACAGGTTAATAGTTGGACTCAATGATCCTAGAGGTCTCCTCCAGCTTTGATGATTCTATGACTCTAAGTCTAGTTTTTGGATGAGATGCCACAAACTAAAAATCATATTAATTTCTTCCAGACTGCATGTATTCCTCCTGGCCAAAGGACAACTAAAGAAAATTAAATGTATGCTTCACTAGTGATTATAAAAAATATTAATACTAGTTTGACTGGACATGTTAGTAAAACTGCAGGAATGTTTTGCGTTCTGCAAATAAAATTATCAACTTTGAAACAATATCTCTCTGCTCAAGCAACACAAAAATACTTGCTCTAACAACAGGAAAAATGACTTGATGAAATCTGCATGAGGATTAAAAAAACCTGTTCTCTGGTCTTGTCATTTCTACTCTTACAATAAAATAACAGCCTCGGCATCCTGCTTTTTAGAAGAAAAGACCTACCTCTTTTGACTTTTTCAAGCACTTGAAAATTTTAAAAGAGAAAAACTCAAAAATGCTGACCGTGTAATAGCTGGGTATTCATGGTGGGTGGAGAACATGAAAGGTTACAATATGGATCTGTGCCTACGCGTTTCTTTTCAACTTGAGCAGCATCCTCCTGCTTCTGCTAACTCGGCAATCATACAGCTGACAGATTTCTGGGTTTTCTAAATAATGCATGGGATTTTCTTTTAACATGTCAGTGCAGAAGTATCAATTCTGCCCCTGTGTCGTTTGTGATGCTGATTTTCCTTGACAGCATTCCATTAAACCAATGAGTTTTTTCCCTCCTGATGGTTCCTTAAATATTCCTCCGAGTGATGTATTTGTGGTTTTTTAAACAGATTGTGAAGGATGTTTGCATTTGTGAGAAAACTGCATGGCAGGTACTGAAGGGAAAGAAGGATAAAAAGATAACACTTTTTTTTTCCCTACGAAGAGCTTTTTTTCTCTGATCCTCATATGCCAAACACTCGGGTGTTTTTCCTTTCTTTTCTGCCTAACTTAGCTCCTTGTCTGGAAATTAAGCAACAAGACTCTACATACAGAGTAACATTTTGACTTCCTAAGGAAATACCACTGAAACACTTAGTACTGTTTGATATCTCTCTTGGGAAAGCAAAACACATTTATTAAATCATGCATGCTAACTCCAAAAGCCACCAGAAGGAAATAACTGCTTTATTCTCTGCTCTGAGGTTCTGTACAAACAGCGACTGTCACGACTGCTAGGCACTGATCCCTCTGCTCATGCAGCTTAAAGGACATCCAGGTACAACCACCAACTCTGTACTTTGCAATCTGTCCTATCACACACTGCTACAAATCACCTGCTGTTGTGCTATTGAAAATCAAAACTCCGATTTCAAATAAGTTTCAAATTTCCCTAGGTAATTATATGCTAATTCCCAGAATATACTTCACCTAATTTTAGTGCTGCATGATGATGAAAGAGATGATCTTTATAAACACTTTTTGTGCAGCCAGAGAGGTTTTGGTTCTCTCATTTCTCTGAACAGAAGTGATGACGTGGCTGAGCCCTGAGAGCTGCACACGCAGGCAGCGTACCTGGTGTCAGCTGCCAGCTGCTCACTCTGATCTTACTCCCTTCCCAAGTGGAATCTGAAAGGCCACATCACTCTTGGTATGCATTATCAGTCATGCTCTACAGCCTGACTGGCCTTAGCCACGGCAACTCTGCGCTCAGGGCAACCCTCAGGTGCCATGAACAAACCCTCTCGACTCCAAGGCTCGTTTGGAGCAGCCAGGAAAGGAGGAACAGGAGCATGAAAGACTTACGGCCACTGGGAATTTGAGAATTCAGAGGGATGAATTTCTCCCACATCCAGACACCTATGTCCCCAGGCACGTGGTTCTCTAAATTCAACTCTTTCCAGGATCCTACTGCCTCAACCCTGGTGATGTTCAAGGCCAGGCTGGATGAGCCTTGAGCAACCTGATCTAGTGAGGAGGTGTCCCTGCCCAGGGCAGGGGTTGGGGCTGGATGATCTCTAAGATCCATTCCAACCCCTAAGCTCTATGAGTCTATGACATTAAGCCACATGGAACAGCCAGCACAGCTCGGCTGGACTGTGAGGCCAGAGAACCTATAGTGCCAGATTAAAGAGGAGATTTTCAACTGCCTGAGAAGTTTGCTCCAACACTTCATATGATGAGTAGGAAGGTGCAAAAAAAATCTCTTTCTCTTTTGCAGAGAGAGTGGAAGGAGGACATCAATGTTCAAATGTGTAACAACACACAGCACTGTGAACTAATGCATTACTGCAATTAAAAAATACGTGCAAATTAATTTTTGGGTACACTTCTTTCCACAGTTTCAGTATTACCTCTTGTAGCACTTTTTAAAAGAATTTATCTAGAATATTCCAGTCCCAAACTCTACTGAGTTCAAATAATCTCATTGCTGAGATTATTGTCACATCACAACAAGGAGGGAGGCAAAAGCACAGCAGCTCAACTAGAAGCCAGAAAAGAAGTGGCACATTTCTTCCCCACTTCCTTAGACACACTTGGAAGACTCAATTCCACACCTTTAATTTCCTAGAGGACAACATCATGTCTGAGGAATTAGTCAGTGATGGTGTCAGAACGAATTAGAGCTCAGATTTTAGACTGACAGCCTGAATTCTGGCTCCAGACAGAGAAATTCTTGACAAATTTCCATCACCATAGGTGCACACAGAGGAAGAAACTATAAAAGTGACAGTCTAGGTATTAATACCAAGCAAACCCCAAATTATTTCATACTGACTTCAACAGATACAGATGGGGATTGAAATGTATATGCCAAGACATCCTCAACACTTATTTTATTATACTAATGGCCTGTACATAATGACACACTGCCAAAAAATGTGGCAGTAAAGCTTCAGGACTTAATATTCAATTACATTCAGAATTTAAAACAAACAACAGCAAAAGGAGTATTTTGCTCATCTCTCACATTAGCACATAGCCTGATGTGAAATATTTAGTGGTGGTGAAGGAAGTCAATGTGCAACACTGAGGTAAAAACCCAACTACCTCTACAGTTGTGGGGTTTTTTAGCAAAACTGAAATCCTTTGAGTCTTTTGTTACAGTAAAAAGAAAAAAAAAAAGCAAAGGAAGCAAAAGGTCCTCTGCTCTGTATAACTATATTTCTGATTTGACAGCTACAATTATAATCATTCAGACATCTATTTCCCACATACTCTCCACAGCCATAACCTTTAGTGATTAATTATAAAGTTCCAGGAGCAATAGTACACAGACTAATTTCCTAAAACAATAAAAGACAGAATTTCTCATTTGGAGCTAAATGAAACACGAACAGGTTGTTATTCATGCTGAAATCTAGATGCAGAGTCATGTTGCAGCCATTACAGAAGCTATTAAACACAACCTCAAATCAAAGAAACTGTAGGTCTCTCTCCTAAAATAAAATGTTTTTCTCACTTATGAGGCTTCTGACTCCTTTGCTCTGTTCCTTTTTACTTCTTCTTAGTACCAAAAATTTCAAAATTCAATTTTCTTTCTCATTTTGCATCCCCATTGTAGCTTTAATAGTCATTTACACTCGAAGAGTCTAGAGCAAAACAAACAGTTGGTGCAGGTTTCATGCACACAGAATTATCCTGGTGTTCCCTTCACAGTGGGTCAAAGTCACCGTGTGTGTAATAACTTCCAAACAAAAATTCCCACTCTCTTCATGCCCCACCTCAGACCCCAGGGAGTTTTGTGTAGTTTGATAAGGTTGGTGTGAGAGTCCCCCAGAAACTTTCAATATGGTACCTAAAATAATCACATTAATGTACTGTAAATTCTCCCCAAATGAAGTATAGAATTTTGCCCTATCAGGAAACACACAAACTCATGAACATTCCCATTAGCAAACCTTTGTACAGCAGCTTTTAAACCCCCTAATACCAACCCTACATCTCTTCTGTATGAAGCTTCCTTGCTCTTCTGCAGGAATTCTATCTTCAATCCCATTTCTCAGCACTCAGTGAACCTTCAGAATTCATTTTGAACTATATACAGACTATCAGAGTTACACGAACTAAATATGCTTTCTCAGTGCTTTTTTTCTGAATTCAATATGCACTAATTGATTAGGGTCTGAGAGGTGAATAAGAAATACATATCCTAACAGAAGAGAAAGCTGGGGAAAGGTTTACTGCATGAATTAGAAGCCAGATTTCTTCAATACAGATGAGTACACAAAATTAGCAAGAGGCAATACCACTTTTGGAAAGACTGCTTTGTGCATAATTTGTCATGAATTCAAAGTTATTCCTTTAGAAAATGAGTCTAAGACCTCCCAGCTGCTGCTTTATTGGTCTAATAAATTACCATTTTGATGGGATGATGCACACACACTATACACCAGCCAGGCAAGCAAAGTGTTCGAGCAGCTTCACCCTCCCTGTGCCTTGGGTATGGCAGGGGAGAGCTGAATCAAGGGGATCACACAGTGCCTCTTTGCTTGAACTGATAATGGAAACAAACAATGCTTAAGTTTCCAAAATGCTAAGTGTGTGGTAGGATATTTGTACCCAAGAGTGAGACCAAAGGAAACTGTCCCTACTGTAACAGGTACCAGCAGCTTGCTGAGATGAGTCTTGTTCTACATTCCCCACACTAGCCAAGTAAAAATATCTTCTATTCACCTGGAAAGGGCATCAGAATAAACAAAGACTTCTTCTTTAAAGGATTCATTTCTGACTTCACCTTTGAACCCTTTTCTTGGGGAGCTGAGCCTCAGGAAGTTTCACTCAAGTTGCTCTTAGTGCTTATACAGTACAACCTGGACATGTGCTCAGTCTCAGCACCTTCTCCCCAAGGTGACTCCAGCCACAGCAAAGGGTTAGCACAACTCTCCTTCATAGCTGTGCTTTGCAAACAGCCATTCAAGGAAAGGAACAAAATGCAGAAAAGCCAGAAAGTTGGTGATTTAGCATTCCCTGCTTTACCTTTCTCCAGTGAACTGTGGAACTCATAATGAGTTCCAACAACCTGATGTGTTGGCAACTTTCCATCATTTACAGGAGAACTCTACCCTCACTGTGTTATTGCCAATAGAGAAACCTTTTGTTGTTGCAAACATATTTAGGGAACAGTTTAAATTGTGTGTATTCTAACATAAAGAAAAGAATCCTTCACCAGTAGTGGTGATAGCTGCTGGGAGTAAAACCAGAGGGACACTGGAGGAATGGGTGCAGTCATTGTGGTCTGACACTGGAAGAGCAAAGCTTACAAAAGAAAAAAGCACAAGAATTTGAGCCAGATTTCTGGTTCTGTTTCCCCTGCAGCTCAGGGGCACAGCATACCTTACCTGCATTAGAATTGAGCTCTTCATTTTCTGACTCGGTTCCATTTTGACTTCCACTTCCATGAAGACTATTCATTGCCATAAGTTTCATTTTCTGGAGCTTCATCGCCTCTGCCATGGCAGCTGCTGTCAGACCTGGGAAAACAGAAAGAAATGCAATGCAGTATCACACCATAGGACGTGGCACTGGAAAGCATGAACAAAACATCTCCTGTCAGTAAGGAAAAGCCACATAAATTCAATGCACATTCTTAGTGCAGTTATGTAATGCTATCCTGAACACTATCTTTTTTTTTGAGCTGTTTCAATGCACCATTCTAAGGATTTGAAAAACAACTCTCATGTTTATTTTTCTTTTTAACATGTAAAGCATAAGGAAATATTTATTTAATGGTAGCCCTTTTGATTATACTTTTAAATATAATTTCCTGTCACTTTGATCACCTTGTCACTTTGATCACGTTCTGGTTGACTTATTTAGCTGCTACAAAATTTCCACACACAGTAAGATACAGAATTCCTTAATTTCAATAGCTCAAAGCCAATTAGCACAGAACAATCAATGCTGTACTATTAAATTCTACATCCAAATATTATTTTGCCTTTTTAGAAGTCTGCTGGTTTGGGTTAAAATTACTGTAGTGGAAAATATTATATAGGAAATGTGTAGAAAACTGCAATATGGGGAATTAGAAACTCAATCCCACTTTTGAGAGACCATTAGGACCAGCACAAATTTACAGAACTAATGGGGGTTATTGGTAGAAGATTTTCAAGTGACTAAAACCCAATTAATTTCCAGCAGTAAAAGAGAAGAAGTAGAGTAGCATCAGGCTACAGGTTACCATCATTATCCTCATTTTTTACTATGTATATTCCCAGTATCTTTTTTTCATAAGATCAAAATTTTTAAGTTTTATCATTTTGACTTGGTCAGTAAGTAAAAAAATAATCAGGTTTTCTCCCAGACAGTATCAAATTAATTTTACTCTAGGCATGATGTGACTGAAAATATCTTCTCTGAAGTTCTTGCAGGAAAATCCAAAGGAATATGACCACATAGCCAAAAAGATCTCTACAGGTATAATTATTTGTTCAGCTATGGATTAATGAGTTTACTCTCTTCCCTCTAGTACAGCACGGAATGATTCCACAAAAACCACTGCACTGCATTTACCAAAAGCCCCTGATTTTTTGTTGGTGGTGAATGTTGTATCAACCCACAAAGATATCATACATCAAGCCAGAATTAAATAATCTGTTTCTGGAAAGTATTGCTTACTGAGAGATTAGATACTGATTAAAGGGAACTAATAATTTTCACATCCTGTTCTGCCACACATCCATAAATTAAAACACTCTTTTCAAAGCTGCAAAAGATTTGACATTCAGATTAGCTCTGCTGCTCCTTTAATAGGGTTTCACAAAAGTTCTCATTATTTTAATAAGACTTAAGTAAGCAAGAAATCCACAGATTGAACTGCATGGAGGGGGAATATGTCTTATCCCAGATGGATGCAGCAATCCAGTTAACTTGGATGAAGTTATTCTGACTGATACCGGTTAGGAGATGGAGGTGCACAAGCCTCTTCCCTCCAGGCTGTCTGTCCTCCTCCTCCTCCTCCTCCTCCTCCTTGCCCAGGAGCCTCTTGATGCTCACAAAAACAAGCTGCACTCACCCACTATTCCCAAAGCACTGATCCCACATCTAACAAACATTACCTGCACTAATTAGGAATTTTTTTTACTGTTTTATCATGGATGCATGAAAAATTAAATTGGTTTAATTACTGATAGATACTAAATACAAACATATAAAAATAAGCCCAGAAAACATCTTCAGAGCTAAAACTCCCCACACACTTTCTGGAGAATATGAAATAGTCTACAAAATTCTGTACATTTTTTTTCCTCTTTGAGTGAATTGCACATTATTTTCAGGAAGCTCAAAGCAAAGGAGCAGCAGCACAAGTCTTGTGAGGAATTTGGTTCAAGATTCCCAGGCAGGTGCCTGCTCTGCCTATCTGTCCACCTTGTGCTTCTCCTCCTCATCCCAACCCATCCCAAGTGCTGAGCTACCCCTAAAGCATTGTCAGAACTTATACCCACTCACAGCCAACTCTTTTCACTTTGTATTTCTAAGCCATTTGCAAAAAATTCACATTTATTTTAATGGTTACCAAAACCAAAACAAAACCACAAAAAAAAAAACCACCAAAAAAAATCCCAAAACCAAAACAAACCAAAAAACCCCAACAAAACAAACCAAAACAAACAAAAAAAACCCCCACAAAAAAAAAAAAACCCCACAACCCCCCAGTCTGAACATGGAGTTTTTTATAACATTTGAATATTTGCATCTACTCAGGTAGATGAACCAATACCACAGTAAGTATTTTCATCAGGGTCAGTATTTATACAGGTTTTTGATATAGGCCGTAAGTAAGAAAATTTAATTAAATACACAAAATAGTAAAGAAATATTCATAAGGAGACAGGCAGGGAATGGAAAATACATTCAGACCTTCAGTGTTCGGAGAAAAGACACGGGAAAAAAATTATCCAGGGCACTGTATTAAAAGCAAACAAAAAAATCCCCAAAACATTCTACTGAAGGCAGAAAGGGTACCAAGGAACAAACAGAAAACAACACACACAGTCCCCGAATGGCCACGATGCTGCCTGCAGAAATTAAAGGTAATTATTGTCAGGCGTTTCTGAGCTCCCTAACCAGACACAGCTGCCACAAGGAC
>NW_008688288.1:12749-13070 GCF_000695815.1 Acanthisitta chloris
CGGTGATGTATCAGGAATCTCTGCTGTGCCATCTGCCACACCAAAGTCACTGCACTTCAGCATCCAAAGTTTAAAGAGTGAACCACGGGCCCAGGGTAGGGAGCAGCAGAGCCTGGAGATCCAGCACAGCCAGGACGGACTGAGCTCAGTCAGCACAGTCTTTACACTCACTCCCTCCCCACTCTGGGCCATTTCTTCCCTGAGCTGAGAGCAGTAAAAGCCTCAGAATCTGACTGTATGAGGCACTTTAATAACAATGTACTAATTCTTCAGCGTTTCTGAAAGATAATACAATCGAGGCTAAAGCAAATGGTTTCAGCA
>NW_008688288.1:13104-17160 GCF_000695815.1 Acanthisitta chloris
ATGGAAGAAAACGTGCAGCAAATCACCCATTGGCATAATCCTCAATTAAGGCTACTGCTGTGGCTAACGGTACTGAAGCCACTATTTAATTTAACTATTAATAAAACTCCTCTCTGTAATTGACTCGGCTCGGGGTGGTTGTGGCAGAGAGACTATTCCTCAACTGCCTTATCTGAGGATCTACAAAGAACTGAAGCATCATTTCCATCCTCTGGGATGAATCATTATCAGCAGCAGAATCTCACTTGGAGCACCTCACTTTGAAAAATGTGCTGGAAAAGTGCTGTAACATATACATCTATCCCTCTGCTTTCCCCTGCACCAAAGGATCACTAGGAAAACCGACATGCTGGATTACATACTTCAAAGCTTCAGGGTGGGTTTTTTTTTTCCTCTCCATTTACGCTTTAAATTTTCCTTCCTTCAGCTATCCCCTGCCAGCTGTGATCAATCACTGAACACCCAGGAAATAAACCCTGAGCCACTTATGACCAAACACTACAGCCTTTACCACACCACGACACAGGATGGGGCAGTACTGCCCAAAAGATTTTGGGATGGGGCAGTACTGCCTCAAAGATTTCTCTGCAGAGCTGCTCACAGCCACGTGGCCAGTGGGGCTAGTCCACCAGGAGCTCACAGCCCACCAGTTGCCTTGGCTGGAAGGCACCAGCTCCTTGGAGAGCTGGTGGGATCCTCAGGAGACACACAGCAGTGCTAGAGCTGAAATCCCAGAGCTGTGTTCTCGGTCACTCTCTGCACATGAATCCTGACTCCAACTGCCGGACAGACTGTGATGTGAGTGCTCAGGCACACCTGCACCATCGTGCATATGGCAGAAACACCAACTGCCACGAGTCATCTTCATTCTGTGGTTCAGTTTTGTCAGGACGTTGTGTTCTCTCCCTCTGACGAGTTTGCAGAGCTCTGCTGCACAACACATGGGCTTAGCCCTGAAATAACCCTTCAAGGACACACAAAGCAGCAGGCTCCATGCTCAGGCTGCACTGAAGGAAAATCCTGCAATTGTATTCTGAGCCACAGTTAAAACAGACCTAAGAACCAAACAGTTTTCAAATGAAAGATCTGGAGCCAAATTAAGACTCAACACGACACACTGCATCACTCTAGGGGAAGAGCCACTGCTTGGTGGGGGCTGGAGATGGAAGAGACCTGAATGTTCTGTGAGGTTTGACTGTTCCTGGACCCTCTGAACACATCCTCTGCTCCTACAGCCAAGGCAGCTGTGACACCTGAGAGGGTGTGAAGACCAGAGAGCTTTGCCTATTCCTTGTCTCCATCCCTTTAACATCAGTGGTTAATTGTTTACTCAGACATCCCCTACACAGACAAACACACTACTGAAGGCTATTCCTCTGTGAAGTCTCAGGAATTATTTCAACACAAGCATCGTTTTTACTGCATGGCCCAAAGATCACAGCTGCAGGTGGTGTGCAGTGTCCCCCTCAGGGCCAGTCTCCCATTACAGGGCAGGGCTGAACTCACCTGCTCCCCCAGCACCAGGTGACCAGGGGACAGTGTCTCCTGCCTCCAGTGACTATCACAAGTGACTCATTAGCAAACACCTTCTGGGAGACATAAGAAACCAAAACTCAGTGACATTCCCACACTGAGGAACCTACAGTGTCTTGTGTGCAAGTGAATCCTCCACCTTTAACTAATGTCCAGTCACTGAAAATTGGATTTTGATGGCAAATACAAGGACTCTGAGTATTTTGAGGTGACCCTGAGTATCTGCTAATCTCATATTCTAGCTACAGCTATTTTTTCCCAGCTCCCTGATTAGTCAGACTGTGCCCCTCCTTCATATTAGTTTGAAAGCTTTTCTGTCAAAACTGTGAACAAGTAAATTAACTAAAGGAGAACTATGAGTAATCAAATCTTGAGGTTTTCAATTAATTAAATGAAACGGTGAGCCAGTGAACTGAAAAATGGTTTTATATTAAAACAAAGCATTTAATTAAATTAACAGTCAACACATTGCAATTAATAATATTCAAAAGGAAAAATGAAACCCAGTTCAGCCTTGCCATATTATTTCAGTCCAACAGTCGAGCATTGTGCATCAGCTTGTTATTTGCATTCAAAGCTGCTCTGGGTCAAGCAGGATGTGCTAAAACAGCAGTGATGAAATATCTGGTGGTATGAAATGTTAGTATGAGAGAGCATATTGCGAACAGTGAAAACAATCCTGAAACATCCAACAAATTAGGCTTTGGAAAAGCGAAAAGGATATGCTCACTTTCCCATTTTCTTCAAAAAGGAAATTAATAAATGGAAACGCATAAAATGAATTTTACAGTCTCAGAATTACTACAACAATTTACTAATTAATTTTTAAAGCCATGTTAGAAAGTGAAGGTTTCTGTGTAGCTGAAATGAATATCCGCATTTCATAGAATCATAGAATCAACTGGGTTGGGAAAGATCTTCAGGATCATCGATTCCAACCCTACCGTAGTCACTAGCCCATGGCACTAAGTGCCACATCCAGTCTCAGCTTGAAAACCTCCAGGGATGGTGAATCCACCACCTCCCTGGGCAGCACATTCCAATGCCTGAGCACTCTCTCCATAAGAAATCTCTTCTTCAATGTCCCACCTGACCTGAGGGGCCCAGAGCTGAGGATTCAAGGTGTGGCCTCACCAGCACTGAGTCCAGGGGCAGAATTTAGTGACGAACAGGGAGGTAAAACTTAGCTACTACACATAGAACAGTGACACTGAATTCTTGAGTAAGAACAGTAAAATGCCCAAACGTTAGAAGAGTCTGGACATGAGTCCAAACTCCTGAGTCTTATCATGGCAGATGTTTATCCATTTCTGTAAACTGACTCAACTGGAAACTGTAGAAATGTTTTAGCTTGAGTGCATGTGATATTTTCAGTGGCTGCTCAAAGATATCCTGGCTACCACTTTGGGCTGGTCGTAACACTCCGTCAGTGTGAATAACCTGAGCAACCTGAGGAAGGAACTCGGTGACTGGGCACTGCAGGGGATGGGATGTTGGTGTGAGCACTGTAGTGCTCAGCTTTATCACGGGCTGAGCTGTGTGAGCACTCACCCCTGGCCCTAGGAGGACACTCTGCAGTCCAGGCTGAAATCCATGCTACATCCATTTGACACTGCCAAGCTGAAGTGTAGTCAATAGCCAAGTAATGTATTACAACAGTGGAGCTTCTTTCATCTGTTCTTATACCTGCAGCCAGTTGTTCTGATATTACAACCATATTTTTAGAGTGTCCTCCTTTCCCATTTTTCAACAGGAAAACATCCCAAACAACAGCAAGAACTGATTTTTAGAGTAGAAAATTTGGAAGAATTTATACAGCATTTATCATGCTACATGGTCAAAGGAAAAGAGAAAATAAAGATCCCTTGCTTTGTTTGGACAGGGCTTGGAGCAACCTGGGCTAGTGGAAGGTGTCCTTGCCCATGGCAAGGGGTTGAATGAGATGAGATATAAGGTCCCTTCCAGCCCAAACCATTCCATGATCCTCAAAACACATTCAGTTAATGAATGTTGAGACACTACCAAAGATGATCCTTACCAAAACATTTCAGACAACAGTTAAAATTTCTGAGTGGCCTAAAATTCTTAAATACCACAACTCTAAAATGATACTGTGGCAAAAGAACCTGAGGGAGGAAAAACCCAAACAAATGTTATGCATGTTTGTTGGGAAACATGAGAGTTAATCTTCCACAGGGAAGCTCCAGTCAGCTAGAAATTGTCAGTCTTTTCTTGAGAGACTTGATTCTCTGCCTTTGTGGAGTTCCTGAATACTCCCTACACAGCTTCCCCTCCTGCAGCACTTAGATAGGGACAGACCCACAGATAGGTCTCCCCATCATACAACCTTCCTTCCCCCACAGGTCAATCGATTCTCTATCATCAACCAGGCAGCGAAGCTAGGGAAAACAACAGCATGTGATAATGTAATCTGAAGACTTTGCCAAATGCTCAAGGGATCAGAATTCGGGTCGCACAAATGTCTTTGAGTTTCTGACGGTTTGGTTTTGCAGCCCTAGTGAT
>NW_008688288.1:17198-26126 GCF_000695815.1 Acanthisitta chloris
TGAACTATAATTTCATGTCAAAGTTGACATGAGCATAAACAAGATTCAAACCTTTAAACATCAAAACATTCCTTTGGCTCTGGGGAATGATTCACAGAAGTAACAGGTTGTCACTCTCTAATTTCACACATATTTAGACAGTAGCGAAAGTCCTGATACATACAAAACTGGGTGTTCGCTTTAGATAGGGGGAGAGTTTGCTTTCCAGATACTTTCATCCCATGGCTCCTCTATTATTTAGGCTTCTCACCCCACTTATAACCTCTGTCCTAATCTTATCCTCACTGATATCCATCTGAAAGATTGGAAACATTATTAATGTGAACGTCTTCCATCAAGTCCCTGTACCTGAGATATTTCATATCCTTCACCCATATGAAGGACCAAAAAGCTGTAGGATTTCTCGTCTAAACCCAAGGGGCTCACAGGTCAAGGTATATATTGAAAGAGAGGAAATCTAGATTGGGTATCAGAAGTTTTCCCTGTGAGGGTGGTGAGACACTGGCCCAGGTTGCCCAGGGAGGCTGTGGCTGCCCCAACCCTGGCAGTGTTCACAGCCAGGTTGGCTGAGCCTTGAGCAACCTGCTCTGGTGGGAGGTGTCCCTGCCCAGGGCAGGGGTTGGGGCTGGGTGAGCTCTAAGCTCCATCCCAACCCCTTAACATACTATGATTCTGTGATTCCATATAAAACTTTAAAACCCAAATTTGTGCTCAAATCTCTAAGCTGATACATAGCAAAGCCAAGCTATACATATTTTGCAGATGACTTCCTACCCAAAAAGGCAGCATCTTCTGTCAAACAAAACTGCAGCTTCCCTTACTGGAGGGAAACAGAAAAACCAGAACTATGAAAAGCACTGAGAGGGTTACATCACTTTTTTTCCCTTCCTTCTCTCAATGTCTCTCAAGAGAATTGATTAATTTTGTGACATTTTCTGCTCTTTTTTACAATCTCTGCCATGAGAATGATTTGTCAGGGCTGTAATGCCTAATACTTTTAGTATGCTGCACTACTGTGACCTTTACCTTCTCCTGTGCATTTGATTGACTGACCACCCCACTTTTGATCTACAGGTTTCTGAAGAAGGAAGCACACACAGGCAGAAGCAGCACCCATTGAATCATCACTGAAAAGATCATAATCACTTTATAACTTCTAAGTTCTCCAGTGCATATCTGATGCAGTTTTACTTATGCCATTCAAGACTTTCAATATAAAATGCAATCTTACCATATGGGGTGTATTTAAACTGTGTTTTCCTGCATCAAAGGAGTGACAAATTCAGGCATTAGAACTCTGATTTCAGTAAGGATAAGACAAGTTAAACTAATGCTCACAATCATCCACACTCTCAAACTCTCCACTTATGCTCTCACAGACTAAAGATTGCAATTCTTTGACATAAGGACTTGAACAATTAAAAACTAAACCAGAAACATGTTAAAATTACCTGAGAGCAACATATAAACTCCATTTATAGGAAAAAAGATATTAACTCCAAAGTGCTAAATATTCAGAAGCCACATGAAAGACTAAGGTGGTAGTTACCAATAGCATTTGCTTCTAACTGCAGGGCTGAGCTACCCAGTTTAGAATACGCTTGGGTTGAAATTATGGTATCAATACCCTCAAACCTAATAGTCCTCATATGCACCATGGACCTGCTGTGACTTCACTATAATCACAGAAGTCTGCCACAGTGCATGTGCTGCCACCTGAAATTAGAATTAGCTGTTGTCACTTTTTCCTCCATGATTATTCCTTTCCCATTAAATCAGTCTCTGTGGGTTCAAGGCACTTGTCTGTAAATGGTAATGACAGGGAAATTGCAGAATTTTTTGGAAGTCCTTTCAGTTAAGTACCAAAAAGTCTGAAAGCTTATCTGGAGCTGGCACAAATCTCCTGAGTTTGTACAATTAATTGAGCTGGAAGGTCTTCTGAGAATAAGGATATCTTTGTGAGTGATTTCAAGCTACTCCCTACTTGTGACTGGAAAATGCCACACAAATATTTGGTTTGTACTGGATGGCACAGCTCAGCTACATCCAAGCTGCCCCAAACCACAACTTAAAATGGTGTAGTTCAAGGATTTTAGGGGAATACTGAGTTCCATAAATTCATCCTGCTGTAGTATTCCAGATGGGACCTCAACATACTGCCAGGAGCAGCACTGCTGGTAGAAACGGGATTGACAAAGTATGGTTTGCACTGGCTACAAGGAGGGAAAAGTTTGTAATCATCAAACTCAAACAAGTTTAAATTGCAAGCACAGATTACATACTCAACCAAGGATACAATTCTGCCTTCTTCATAGGCACTGCAATCCCCCAGTTCTGTAGAAATCCCTCTGCAATCAATGTAAAACTGATGGGACTGTTTGCCAAGGTTAGATTCTTACCAAAATTACTGGGAACAGACCATCACTTGCGTGGCAGATAGGGTTAGGCCGGATGGTAAATTCGAGCCAGGCTCTGAGTACACAACTTGGCAGAACCATCCCCTACATGATATTTCCTCCACATAAACCACTGACTGCTATGATCACACAGCTACCACTGCTCCTAGTTACTTAAGGCTGAGAAATCAGTGGCCAGTTCATAAAACCACAAAAATCTTATGTTTATTTGAAGCACAATAACCTAAGCAATGAAAAGAGGGAGCTCAGGCACACCAGGGAGGTGGTGGATTCACCATCCCTGGAGGTTTCCAAGATGTGATTGGATGTGGCACTTAGTGCCATGGTCTAGTAACCACAGTAGGATTGGACTTGACCTTTGAGATCTTTTCCAACCAGGTGGATTCTGTGATTCTCCACATGGCACTTCATTAACACAATGTCTAAAAATTCAAGTTTGAAAGCAGCATCACTTAGGAACAGACATTCCTGGAAAGTTCTTCTTTTACCTATAATCATTTTCCAATTCTGGCCATAGAATTAATGCAAAATATTAGTGCTTTAGGATCATTTGAAATATCACAGCTCATTCACAGTGAGAAGAATATTTGGAGATGGTGTCAGCTTTAAGCAGAACCTACCACATGTACAATTACTAGCAACCTGACAGAAGATGTAGAAGGTAGTGCAGAAACAGGATTTTCTCAAAACAGCCAATTCCCAAATGAATATTCCATTAATTGTTCAATGTAGAAGAATTTAAAATGTAAATGTAAAAGAAATTAACACACGGGGGAGCAAAGACTAGACTCTAGTCCTTTACCTCTTCACGTGAGAACTCTACCCACTGCTCCATTAGGATCTCTTCATACACTTTGGGCATAACAAAACGTGTTGGGCTTCTGGTTTGTTTTTCAATTCAGAGAGTGGAAAAACCACATTTGTCCAAAACAGTTCCAGCCTGATGCTTCACACTGTGCTCAGGAAAGCAGCTCTGGCTACAAAGTCCCTTTCTCCATCACTGTTGTTCTAAGGAGGGTTCTGTGGTGCCACTCATGGTGTGCCATGGCACGCCCATGCGGTGTAGATTTTCTTTTTAAGAAAATGAGGTATTTTAGATGAGTTCACTTCTACTTCAGCAGGGTTTGGACAGCAATCCAAATGACCATGCCTGAGAAAGGGCGAGTTTTCTTGCAACTTTCCAATTTCCACAGCAAATCTGAGGCAAGAGCAGCTGCTCAAACGCGTCCTCGGGTCAGAGCTGTGCTGGTGCTTTGGGCACCTTCTGTGGGAAGGTGATGGATATGTGAGTTTCCAGCACTGCAAAGGGAGAGAGAGGAGGCAGCCCACAGGCTGGGAAACCAGGTTTAACCCGGAGCTATGTTGAGAGCACAGGTAAAGGAACACAGAGAGCTGTGTTTTCCTCTGGGGCATAAATTAATGACTATTGATCCCACAGCCAGAGCGTGGGGAACATGATTGCAGAGTGGGGACCTTAACCCTCTGTTCTTAACCATTTTATCTTCTGATTGTTCTGATCTCTCTGTTTTCGAGTTACTTCCATACAGTTTTGCTGAAGCTTATTCGTGCACATTTACTTACACAAATAACAGGGGAGAGACAAGTAATTTAGTCCCAATAGGTTAATATCTCCTTTGTTTATGAAGTTATGCCAGAATAGCTATTTCCATTTTACGCCATGCAAGGTAAAGAACATTTTTCAAAGCTGAGACACTGACTGGAAGCTTATTTTCTGGTTCCAGGTGGTGAATAAAAATAACATGTAGAAGATGAACTACACCATTTTTAAAATCTTAAAGGATGTGTCTCTACTCATTGGTCAAGCTGAATTAACTTGCAGCCTCCAAGCCAAATGCAGGCTCAAGGAGGAGAGGAATAATTTAGTCACTGAATTGAAACACTGAGTAATCTAAAATTATGCAAATATTCTCTTTGCCCTTGCAAATCTTTACAGATAAAGTCTACTGGTCTTTGCTCCTGAGTTAGCATCGGTATAGCAGTTTAATTTCTTCTAAAACTATGGCAACAAACATTTTTAGCTCAGGTTTTGTGCAATTATTTCAGTAGTCAAAGTATGTTCAGGTTTTAAAATAGAGTCTCGAGATTTTTTAAACTGAAATTAATTACATTTCCTTGAAGAATAAAACTAACTGTAATAGAAATGATGCCCAAGATGTACTGAAATTCCTTTATGCAGTTCAGAAAAAAACTGCAGGTATCTATTCATCTTTGCTTTTCCAGAACTCTCCATTACATAACGAATCCCTTGCAAGCATCACAATTATTATACTCCACAGTCCTCAACCATTTCTCTGTATTAATACTGTACTTTTTGCAGCTATCTGAGAGCTGAGAGGTTTAAGTCTGCTTTAAGGCCTTTTCCCACACTGATAGGTTGAGTATTATTACTTACTATAAACTTATCTATGTAATATTCTTATGTGATCTCAATAAACATTTAACTCTGGTTTTAGCAGTTTCATATGCAAACCATCAATTTAAAAGTTTATTAAAAAGACAAATTCTGCTTCTTCTAGAGATATTTCTTTTAGATAAATCTTTTCAGTATTTATCTACTCTATCCTTTAATTGACATTTGCCTACCACTGGCACTAAATTGATGAGCAGATTTAATAGTACCTGACCAGTTCACTATGTTAAATAGAAATCTTAACTGCAATTTTATTCCTCTGTATATTTTTAGGAGCTGGTGTGTATTTAAGGAAGCCTAATCACCTCACTTAGACTGGAAGGTGGATGTGACACAGTTAGAACTCTCTAACATGAAAGAACTTACAGATGACCAAGAAACATATTTATATTCCATTCAGGAAATAAAAGATGCAATATCCACAATCCCATTTGTCCTTATTTCTTTCAAAAAGCCACTAAACTGGACACAGTTAGAACTCTCTAACATGAAAGAACTTACAGATGACCAAGAAACATATTTATATTCCATTCAGGAAATAAAAGATGCAATATCCACAATCCCATTTGTCCTTATTTCTTTCAAAAAGCCACTAAACTGGTCATACTTGAGAAGAAAATTAACCTTTTTTACTGATTAATCACTGGGCAGCTTTGACTGGTGAAGAGAAAACTGTATTACAAATGAACAGCTACCTGTTATCAAATTACAAGGCATTTTCATCAAAGGCCCCAAAACTGCAGCACACTGACCAGTTACCGTGTTTCCACTGACCTGGGGGGATTTTTCCAGTGAACAGCTTCTGAAGAATGCTTCTTTTTGATTCTTGTCTCTGACACAAAAATGATTGTCCCATTTAACCACTGCTCTATCACATACATCAGAGAATCCTATTTACTCACACGCTGCTGGAACATTAAAACACAATAGTGTGATTGTCTCTGGAAGAAAATTTTCAAGATTAACTTTTTTTCTTTTCTTCTTCTTTTTTTTTGGTGGTGTTTTTTTTTTTTTTGTTTTTTTTTTGGTTTTTTTTAAGGGGAGTAAGATCAAAAGCTAACTTTAATAGATGTTTGACTAAGGTCACACTCCTAGGAAATGGAACACTGAAGATGAAAGAGAACAAATAGATTTGGTTTTTGATCTCAGCCAAATGCATTTGGCATTGTTTAGCTTTTATAAAATACTTCAACTTTAGACCATATCATGACTACAATGAATTGGTTGAAGCCCTGAGGTTTTAATAGTTTGGTAAGACTTTAACATGTACCAACATTTGGAAAAACATCTGAAGTATTTGGCCAGATTTGTTTCTTACTGGAATGAAGTCAAGTCAAGCCTAAATACTGTTGCTGATTTAAGAGAACCTATCCACTAGCGCTGGGAAATCAGCACCACTGGTATTCCTAGCAAGGAATTTTAGGGGAAAGGGCTAAGCACTGAGAAAAGGGATTGAAATTATTCAAATACAACAAATAACTGTGTCCCTAGCCAGGAGTGCGTGTCGGATCCTTTTCCCAAATTGTTTCACAGTCCTTGTGGACATCCACGTCTGCAAGCTGAGCAGGAGAGAGGGAGGAATGGATTGCAATCTACAAACTATTACTTTCAGATTTGTCAGCAGTAATGGTGTTTGCTAACTGAAGACAACTTGCTTAATTAAGGGAAAAGATGAGATAACACTCATTAAAGCAATATGCTTAAATCATTACTATTGTTAGAAAAAATTCATTATCATTAGCCAGCAGAAGCACTGCAAAAACCTACAAACCAGTTAGGAGGCTACACAGTCAAAACCAAAGGAGGTCCATGAGCCCAGACAGCTCAGCCCTCTGACAAAAACCAGCCAGGGCAGGAAATGCCTCAGCCCCAGGCTCCAAAAATTGCCTTTTTAGAGTTTTGATGGAAATGAATGAATTACAGCACAAAAATATAATACAATATAACACACTGTGTCTGAGTTATGCAAACATCTGGCCTCAGAAATTCTACTGATGTTCCATGCAAGGGAAGAACTTCCTGCTCTTCCTTTCAAATTATTTTATTATTGTATCACAGCAATGAGAAAGAACTGATAAAGAGCTGAGAACATCCCAAGATACAAGGTGAGGTATTTATCATCGTTAAAGGAGACACAACTGACCACAAGAGTAACCTAGGGAAGGAAGAGATGTTTCCCCATACCTTTCTCAGGGGCCACTTAACACACAGCACAAAGGCACAAGATGCCTAAGCCATTTTCTCTCCAACATCTCGCCACGAGTTTAACCACACCAAGCAATCATTCATTCATTCCTTAAACTGTTTATTCCCTAGAAAGGGAAAATATCACATGCTTTCCCTCCCCCATTTTTTTAGAAGGACGTGGCCTATTACACCTTTGTCTATTATTTATTACTTCATGTACCACATTTCTGCTGCTGAGGCAATAAGTATGATTTGCTGAACCCACCTGGACACGGAAGATCTCTGCAGGCCAAAACACCCAGTAAGCTGAGATCTGACTCTCCCAGGTACACAACACCTGCACCCAGCAATATTTCAGCTCTGTCACTCTCAGCTATTACAAATATGCACCTCCCTTTGTGTACTAAACCTACCTGCAAGACTCTGCCATACATCACAAATAAACCTGCTTTGTTTCTCTGCACTTCAGTTTATTGCCACCAAAGAACTTACACCTTCAGCCAAACTGGAACCATAACATTCAGATTCTACCTGACTTCAAATGCAAGTCAGTATTGATCTATGTTACTGCAGAACTGATGCTTAAAAATCCCTGTCTTGGACCAGAGGGATTAGTACAATAATAAAAATCTAAGAAGACAACTCATTTTTACACCAACACAGAAAAGTTCTTCAGAGAAGAATTAAAGGATCTTGTTCTCAAGGACAGAAAATGCTGAACACACATTGAGAATGGAAGTCATGGAAGAAAGTTGGATATTAGCCAAAGTGCAAACAAGTGCATTTTAGAGAGAGGCTCTTTATACACCCCACATGAAGGGAGGTTTTTTACTCATATATTTGGGCATAACCAAATAATTATGCTTTCATTCTCAACAGTTTGCTGATCAACAAACAGCATCTAATGTGGAATCCAATCCCTGTTTTTCCTCTTAGTTGTATTTCTCCTGGCATTTAAGACTCCCAATTATTCCCGAAGTCAGAATTATGTTCACTTCTCTCCTTATTTTCCCTTCTCTCCCATTAAGCCCACAAAACTTCAATATAAGACTTCCTTTGTTTCAGCAGCTCAACACTTGCCATTCTGCATATCCCTTGTTTTTCTTGAAGGACACACAAACTTACAAGATTAATTCTACAGCACATTTAGGCATGGCCAAAACAGCTTCTGGTCTCATTCATTTCATTGTCCAGCAGCACAAATCTACATCTTGTTTTTTATACATTTCCCAGAGAAAGTTTAAAGTTTATCTACAGATTCAACCATGGGATTTGTTACTGTAGGAATTTCTGAAGAAAGAAGCTCAAAAATTCTTTATATGGAATATATAGAAATGTGTTGAATGACAGAGAAAAACTGAATTAAACCACTTAGTAGGATGCTATACAAGTAATTCAGATGTATGGTAAACAGTTACCTCCTGGGCCCTCCAACTGTTCTGCTGGTGGGCTCCAGTTTCAAAATACTGTGCCTCTAAAATAACGAAATAAATAAATTCTTCATAAGCATCTGTGTCTGGCTCTGTGCAAGAAAAAGGAATTTATTAAAAGACAAGAGTGTATTTATGGATCAAAATGAACTTCTACCAAACAAAACCCCAGTAGAATATAAAGCAAAAATTAAGTTAAAATAGTGCTTGATTAATTTGGTCCTTAGAAGGAATATAAAAGGACCAGGCTGTGGAAGATATCATAAGACTGATTTATGTGATGAACACTGAACTATTGAGGTATATGCTTATATATCACGTTTTATAAGAGGCATCATGGGATCACACCATCTGGTACAGAGACATCAATAACTGCACCTTTTAAAAAGTAACAGCCAGAGACCAAAAATGATCACTGCGAGGTTTTCTTCTGTTTTCTTTTTAACGGTGGAAATTTTCCATG
>NW_008688288.1:26177-34217 GCF_000695815.1 Acanthisitta chloris
AGGAGCCCTGGGTGCTCCCCTACCAGCCAGCCAAGGGTAGACACAGAGGTCCTGTGCTGCTGTTTCATTTCTGATTGAGATAAAATGACAGCAACATCACAGACAAAAATAATTAAAATAGAATGGTTTTCTCCTAAATAATGTAAATCCTAGAGCATATGCTGCTGTATTTTGATTATTTATTGCTGGAAGAAATCCACACCACTGCAGAGATACCCTCTCATGCTACATGCATGTCTAGACATAGACTGAATTGATTTTCAGGATATTCCAGGCTCAGCAGCACTCCAAACCATGGGGATGATATACAACTGGATCCAAGGAATGTCACTGCTGCTCTCAGGTGTGCAGCAGTAACACCTTGATACACTGCACTCGGAATATCTGAGCTATGGTGGTGTATGTGGGACAAAAGCAGCACAAACTTCTTGCCGGTTCTCCAGATAGAGAATTTAACTGGAAGCCTTAGAGGCCCAAAACCTCTGGAATTAGGACTGAGTCTTGGCAGAGTCGGTGAGGAAGAGAACTTTTTTTCTCTCGTGAGACCCCCCGGAATCCTGCACACAGCTCTGGTGTCCTCAACATAAGAAGGACATGGAAAAAATGTTGGAGCAAGTCCAGAGGAGGCCATAAAGTTTCTCAGCACACTGGAGCATCTCCCCTATTAGGACAGGCTGAGGGAGTTGGGGCTGTTCAGCCTGGAGAAGAGAAGGTTGTGTGAACACCTCAGAGCAACTTCTCATTATCTGAAGGGCCTATAAGGAGCTGGAGAGGGACTCTGTGTTGGGAACTGCAGGGACAGCACAAGGGGCAATGGGCACAAATTGAAGGAGGGAAATCGAGGTTAGAGACAGAAGTTTCCCCTGTTCCGGTGGTGAGACACTGTCCCAGGTTGCCCAGGGAGGCTGTGGCTGCCCCAACCCTGGCAGTGTTCACAGCCAGGTTGGCTGAGCCTTGAGCAACCTGCTCTGGTGGGAGGTGTCCCTGCCCAGGGCAGGGGTTGGGGCTGGATGAGCTCTAAGGTCCATGCCAACCCCTAAATTCTATGATTCTATGATTTTAACCAAGGGCAAAGAAACATATTCCTATGTGCACACTACCAAAAACCACATTGTGTGCTATCTGCACACCTGTGACAGGTATCAGATTAACTGAAGACAGCACGAGTTGTGCTTCTGTCCACAAGATTAAATATTTCTGTTCTTGAGCAAAATACTTAGTCTCTAGTTATAAGAGCAGAAAACAAACTCTCTCCGGGAAATGACTTAGCTTTCCTTTCCTGAAAGAGTCATAATATGATAAGCACAACATCACCCATGATGAGATGTAATGGTGCTGTAAACCACTGCAGAAATAACAAATCTATTAGCAACAATTCCCACCAGAAATCCTGGAAACTGGACAACCTACTGTCTGTTCTTTAATTTAGTCAAAACAGAGAAATAAGAGGGAGATCTGTATGACTGGATTTCAATCGGATTTACTCATAACTTCCAGTTGCATTCACTCACAGGTGACTAATTGTTGTCTTCTGTTCTTGCCTTCCTGTTTGGCCAAACTGAACAGAAGGCAAAGATGCAAAGATGTCTGTTGTCCCCTGACACATTAGGACTCATTATGGGGAAAAGTAAATGAGAACTATTTCATCTTCGAAGCACTTTCCCAAGACATTAACATCTAGTAACAGTATTAAAGTCACATTACAGCTCTTTAATCTGTGGCAGTAATAATGCTGTCTAGTTTAATAAAAACACACATTAAAATAAATATTTTGGCTATCCACTTTTAGGAGTTTGCAAACAATATTAGTACCAAGTTGGAGACACTTTGGGATAGCTCAAACTCAATTTTGAGAGCAGCACTGCTGCAGCTACAGCAACTTGCTTCCTTTTTCTTGCCTCCCCATCCTCCTCTGGAGAGAAATTAGAGCAGTTTTATCAGGATTTCTCATGTTAATAATCTTTGAAGAAAGAGTCTCAGGTCACAGATTTCTGGCTATTTGTTCCCACATCTCCTGGCACGATTTGAGGTTCTCTGGATACACTGACACGTTTCATGATACAATTTACTGGTGAGTACATTTAAAAGTTAGTAAATAATGTTTATGGCTCTAAGAGCTGTGTTTTTAATTTGCTTAGCACTTTGAAAAGGTGTTGTAACTTCTTGCTGGTTTACATTTGCAAAATGGAGTGTCAGCTTCAAATTTGGGGAGCTCTAGCAGTCGAACACATCCATCTGCAGTGCTGCAGGCACAGCATTAGCCAACGAGGTATTAATTAATTAAGCAGTTTACCAAAAGTAAGAAATAAAACAAGCATCTTTTTGCTGTTGGCTTCACAGAGAGTGCAATCAGCGTTTTCAGACTGCAAGGTAGCCTCAATTTGTGTTGGGTTTTGGCTGGCTGAGGACATTCCCTCACCAATAATGAGTTATTGTTGCTCTTTTTTTCCTTCAGAAATAATTGAAAGGCTTCTAAATAATACTCCAGCACTCCCTCCCCCAACAGCACATGAAACACTCAGGGAATGGAATGCCCCTAATGTTTTCTAAGCTCTATGGCTCCTCTTTACCCCTTTTCTCCCCACGCAGCACTTCGATGCAGTGGAGATGACAAACTGGATAATCTCAATTACACGTGATGGCAGATGAGGTGAGCCAAGACAAAGAACAATGTCTTGCATTTGAAATTTCTGCTCTTTATCTTTCTTGGAGAGATCATTCCTGTTGGCCTGGACTGGTGCATTTGATGAATGGGTCAGGAGGTACGATCTGTATGAGCAAATGAGTAAGATGCACATCTCATCCCTCAAACCATAATGAAAATCTTTATGAGATTGGATTCATGCTTTGAGATGACCTAAGAATATGTTCCTGCTTTTTTACATATTACAATTTAGTTACCCAGTGACAGCATGAAGATGAGCCAGCACCAACTCTTCCTGAAAGCAGGGAAAGCAACTCACACATCTACATTAAGAAGATATTTAATGGTAAATTACTTTTTAAAATCCTACGAACAGCAGGAGGACAAACTTTTCTCATCATGCACATGTCAATAACCTTTCTGAAGCAACACAGCTGCTGACAAGAAAGCTAAAGATGGACTTTCATGGGCAGAAAAAGTATCTACACTGCCATTAGTTGCTCAGTCCTCTTTTTTTTCTTAATTAGCTGACAATGAGACCTACAAGAATTATCTGTGTACATCTGAGAGCAAAGGATGATGTAATTCATGCTTAATTACCCACACACATACCCACACCACTGTGTGGCCAGAACTGATCACATTTACCAAAGGTGAGATCTCTCTAAACTTCACTCCTGCAAACTTGTTGTTGTATTTAAAATAGTTTTTCATAGAAGTTACTACCACTCTAAGCTGCTGACGATTTAGTGACATGAACTGAAAATTATTCAGGAAAACCATTCACTTTCTTTGCTCAACCCATGTTGAGTTTGCTCAACCTTCTGTTTCCTCAGCAAGGCCAATAGCTGATATAAATGATATTTAGCAGGTAGAGATTCATTCCTTCATTCCCTCTCTTTCACCATGGAAAAAAAGATTGAATTTGCTTTCAATTATTAAAAGCCAAGAATAATGATACCAGAAAGGAGGTGAAAAAGTACAACAAAAATATATATCAGCTGGTACAGTCTGGACAAGGAAATACAAAAATATGATGAAGAATATCCACAATCAGCACATAATTTATTGACTGCCCTTTCCCAAATGAAGGGCCATCAGCTAGTTTAAAAGTAAAATTACACACTAAAATAACAGCAGAGAGAGATAAAAATTATGAGGGTCATGCAAGGGGAAAAAGATGTATTTTCAGCAAAGATTTTTAAATGAGATGGAGAGTCAATGAGGCAGAGAAATACAGGAAAGCCCTTCTGTGCCAGAAAGAATTGCAGAAAAGCAGGTTCTGGTAGTATTAGTTGTGAAAGGTTGAGTGGCAACACGGAAAGAGAAGGGAAAAAGCAAAGTAGACACTCCTGAAAAGACCTGCCCTAATCCTGCTTTTCAGAATGTGTATTAATTACATTAGCATAATGGAAGTTGTCTGAAAGGCCAGACAAAATGGGCAGGAGAAAATAAATGACCTGCTAAAAATGTGCTAACAAGTTATAGGACTGTAAACACCAGTTAGGATTGTATGTAAGTCATGGATTGTATCCCTGAGCTCCCCCCTGAGCACACAGCTAGGAAATCCTCCTTCCCATGGCAAATCCCAATCCCTGTCCTGGGAACTGCAGCCAAACTCCACATCAGCTCCTGCTACCAACATCACTAATGTCATTCCTCTCTCTGTGTCAGGGACCTGCACTTTCCTGGTCACTGGGCACATCTGCTACCAGCTCAGGCACTTCAGGGTCCAGTGACAAAAAAAAGGCAACAGGTGGAAGAAAAATCAGAGAATCACAGAATGTTAAGGGGTTGGGATGGAGCTTAGAGATGATCCAGCCCCAGCCCCTGCCCTGGGCAGGGACACCTCCCACCAGAGCAGGTTGCTCAAGGCTCAGCCAACCTGGCTGTGAACACTGCCAGGGCTGGGGCAGCCACAGCCTCCCTGGGCAACCTGGGACAGTGTCTCACCACCGGAACAGGGAAAACTTCTGCCTAAAACCACAAAGTTAAACGGATTTGCAGCAATAGGCAGAGAGTTTGACATAAAGTAGAAAAATAAAAGGTCAACTTTTAACAGCACAAATAAATACATACTGGGACAATTGACTGGGTGTGAGATGAATTTTCCACCAGTTGAACCTTTGAGCTGGGACTGCATATGCTCCTCAGATACACATCCACCTCAGTAAGAAGTTGCAAGTTTCTCACAGAAATAGCTTGGTGAAATTCCATAGCCCAGATGACACAGGAGGCCCACACACCTTGTCAGTATGGTCCTCTAACACACTTCTGCTCACTCCTGTATGCAGAGAGCACTCCAGGCCCACAAGCTGCCACTTGCACTGCAAATTTACCCCATTGAGTGTAAAATTCCTTATGGAAAAGTCAGCAGCACTGCAAGGGGCAAACTCCTCAGAATATGTCCTGACTTTGTTTTTGTGTACTGTGGATATAAACAGACTGTTTGTACTCAGTAATTATGTACACAGATAGTTATTTTGGTTTTTAAATACTCTGGCAAATCTTAACCTCCTTAAGAAAATTTCTTCTAATGGTTAGTTAGTTGCACATGTCCTCTCCAAACACATCTGCTCTTTAAACAGGCAAGAAGGGCTGGTTAAACCTTTCATGTATATTTATATTAACAAGTTTAACCATGCCTCATATGGAAATCAAGCTGTGTCCTTGAGGTTATTTTCATGCACCTTGAGCCTCACTATGCTACTGCTGGTGAATAACCAACTGCAGAGAGTTCATGTTTGCATCCACCAGGGATCCCCCGGGATGTGCCCACAGCACCTCCAGGGCCTGCAGGAGCCACAGCTCCCTCTGACCCAGCACTTGCTGCCCCTCAGTGTCCTGCCCAAGCATGTCAGGATGCTGCAGAAGAGGATTCCTGTTTTGAAACACACTGTGATTGCCCCAGCACTGTCACCTCGCACGTAGCACTGCCTCACCTGTCTCAGTGTCCTGACGAGGAGAGCTCACCTTACCAGGGGATAAGCAACCACAGCAGCTCTTTGGTGCCAGTTTATTTTAATCCAGTCTGCAAACTACAGCACTGCTGAGGTGGGCACAGCACTCTTTGGGCCATCTCCACACAACACGGTGTGGGAGACGCCTCCTCACCCAACTCTCCGTCCTCAGACGCACAAGGCAAGACCTTGAGGCTCTCCTGCAGGTCTCAGCCCCTCACAATTACACCTGACACACTCCAGCTGAAATGCTAAATAACAAACAAGGATTAAATCTGCCAGAGTAGCACACTCTTGCAGAATACTGTATCAACGTGTAACTTCTTATAACCTTGGAGACCCATTTGAGGCTATGAGAATACCAAAATCCTTTTCAGGTATCTCCTGAATGTTTTCTCCCCCTGAGTTACCAAACACAATTTAAACAAAAAGTATGATTTATTCAATAATACTTAAAATCTAAGGCTTTCCCTAGCTATGAGAACACCTCAGCCCAGGCTATACCGCAGAGCGGCTCCCTAACCTGTGTAACTCCAGGCTGATGTTAATTCAGCTGAAGCTGCTCTGAGCCTGCCCCAGCTCTGCTGTGGCCACAGCGATGGCAATCCAAGCCCAGGGCTGCATTAGCCAGGCTGTGAGCAGCTGATGAGGTGTGCTGATTCATTTCCAGGGCTATCTACTTGGAGATGATTGGGTTTCAATCCTTGACCTACAGCATTTTAAGCATCGCTTCACTCATATTAGAGATTTTGTATATAGACAAAATGCAGATTATGGATGAATTCTAAAGCAGCAGGAGAGAAACCCTTTACAACCAAGAGTATTTATTTTACTGAAGATTTGTTTAACAAAAATAAAAAAAAACTTCCCAGCTCAACTGTAAATTAAGTTTAAACTCGGTAGACCGGATTGTTGCTAAGTTTAAGTGTAAAGTCAGACACTAACAGTTTCTCCTAAGAGTCCTTATCATTGCAATCAGAAAATAAAAAAAAAACCCAATCATTTCACATGTTCAGTCAACTCCTCTCTCCTGTCTCTCTCAGTTAACAGCTCTTGCCTTGTCTTGTTTGATGGAAAAAGCCTAAAAGAGAAATCTTAAAACAATACATTGACATTAGATTAAGAAGAAATTCCAGTGCATTAAGAAATGGCTGAGGTGGAAAAGAACCTTCAGAGATCACGTAAGTGCAACTCCTCCCTTTGAGAAAGGGTCACCTGGAACAGATTGCCCAGGACAGCACCAAGAAACGGTGTCAGTATGTGCAAGGGTGAAGACTTCAGCCCAGTGGGTGCTCCAGTGTTCTCCCATCCTTGCATTAAAAAAAAGAAAGAAAAGTCTCAATGCAGGAGAGTCACTCAACAGAGTGGTATCATCCAGCTCTCCTGGGGAAAACACTCCTTGCCCAAGAGCTGATTACTCAGTCAAACTAAAAATCAGTGTTGACAGTAGGCAAAACTAATAATATTACAAATAAGAAAGAACCTCATTTATGCAGAAAAAGTGCCTTGGCTCTGCTAACAGCACTAACAGAGAAATGACAGCATGGAGAGTATCCCACCAGATCTCACACATGCTGAAAGTACTAATGCAGCTCTAAACATCTGTCTGCACCAACCCAAGGAAATGCACATTTCTTGTGGGAAAGAGAAAGAGTACCTGTAATGGAGCTGGCACTGTGGTCACTGTTTCCACCTCTGTGCCCAGCTCTGACACCTTTATGATGACTTAACTGCTCAGTCCTAGAACCTGTGCTTTGCCTTTTCAGAGTGAGCCTTCATGTTAATCCTTCCTCTGCTCAGAATAACCAACAAAGCCCTAGAACTGCACATCAGGTGTGTTTGTCAGCAACTGATATCCAATGGAGAACCTGGCACTGTGGTCACTGTTTCCACCTCTGTGCCCAGCTCTGACACCTTTATGATGACTTAACTGCTCAGTCCTAGAACCTGTGCTTTGCCTTTTCAGAGTGAGCCTTCATGTTAATCCTTCCTCTGCTCAGAATAACCAACAAAGCCCTAGAACTGCACATCAGGTGTGTTTGTCAGCAACTGATATCCAATGGAGAACCTCCCAGCAGGCATTTATTTCTGAGAGATCCATCACAGCCCCAAAGGAAGTTACTCAAGTACATTGATACTGTAAACAAATGATGTAGGTGACAGCAGAAAATCAGACCCACTCACCCCGTTAATAACCAATAGGTTAAAATAATGCCATACATGGATTATTTCAAGTGTGAGTATTTCTATTATAAAACAGGCCATTTAATTTCATACACTGAAGTTAAACTGTGTATACTAGCTTGTTCTTACTATGACATCCCTAAATCAGTGGCAATGGAAAAGTGCTAGGAACACATCCTGCAAATCAACCAGGGAGGATACCCAAGAGTCAGAAACCAAACTGAAAAAAAGGCAATTTTTAAATATTAAAAT
>NW_008688289.1:0-4507 GCF_000695815.1 Acanthisitta chloris
TGGCACCGGAGAGCGTCCCGGGGACTCTCACGGGGGTAGGACGGGGGCTCATCGCAGGTTTGAAGGAGTGACATGTACCTGTGCCTAGCGCAACGTGGTGTGCCGAGGGCAGTACCTGGCACCAGGAGTGTGCTCTGCCCCGGACGGCTCACCCTCCCATTTTCCCGTGTTTTTCTTTGCTTTCTGTTTGTACCAATAGACTAACAAAAAACCCGGCAAAACCGGGCTAAGCCCCTTGCACCGAGAGGACGTAGCCCCTGGGAAAACCAGGTCCTCTCCAGCGGAGAGACACCCAGCCCCAGCCAGGTCTGGGCTGACCCTCGGTTGCGGGACAGGCTGGGAGCACCGCGGAGGGTTGGGCTTGGTGTGACTGTCGCAGAGATCTGCCCTTTGTGTGATGGCACCTTCCCCTGTGCCGCAGCTGCTGTAGTGCCTGAGCAGTGGGAGCTGCATCGCACCTTGGCTGGACTTTGTCTACTAGCAAGACCTTCCCAACCTCTGACTGTCCAATGCGATAGTGCCCTGAGGATGGGGTCAGGGGAGTGGTTGGGGGTCAGCAGGACTCTGTCTGCTGGCTGTGGCCAGGAGATAATCTGAAGGGCAAGGGATGGGATGGCCTCCACTGCCAGCCTCATTCAGGGGTTTCTCTGAGCCGCAGAGGTTCCTGGAGTATTGGTTTTCTCCAGGCACAGCATGCAAGATGTCGCAATAACTCTGTTAGGTGTGCGACAGGTGTGCACCAGCACGAGAGGCGCTGGTTCTGTCAGGAAGTGACTGAGTAGGAATTGGGCAGGTTACAACTCGCCAGGTTGGACTCTGCTGCCCTCTCCTCCCCCAGCAGCACAGCACTTAGTTCACGCTTCCCGGGCTCACGGGAGTTATTGTGTACTGTGGTTCACAGGAAGCTGTGACTGTTCTCTAGCACCTCAGCACCTTGTGAGATCAAGCTGGGGTCTGATTTTTTTCAGGCATTTGCACATCTTAAAAACCATTCTGGTACTGTTGCTAGTGTTTGTCTGTGCCTGGGCGAGGAGATTGGTGTTCTAGTTCCCACCAACCCTGTGGGGTGTTGGCCTGGCACCAAAAGTCACTGGTCACTGCACCACAATTAAAACATACCATTATAATCCATGGGAACACTGCCCTTGCAGTCTCTTTGGCTCTGCAAAGTCAAAACTTAACTCAGGCTTGCTCTCTTAATCCTGCCCTGGGGTGTGCAATGCATCCTTGTGCCCACGGGAAGGAGAGTCCATCAGAGCCATGAATAGGGTCTTACAAAAGCCTGCACTTTTGTAATAAAGGCCAGATAAAGGGGCAATTAGCAATGTTCTGTGTTCAGTGGAAACTGGTGCATATAATAGCAGCATTTGAGATGTATAAAGCTCTGTTGCCCAACTCCTTTCTTTCCTTGAGAATTGTTCTTATGAATCGGAAAGGCCATGATATTTGCGAGGAGCTGAAAAAAAAAAAAGCCCCCTCCAACCCCCCAGCTTGGGGGCAGCTCCCAGCACAAAGGGCAGTGGGGGCCAGGGCTGAGCAGCCACAGCAGCCCTGGGATGCTGCTCTGCCTTTCCTCCGTCTGGCACGTGCTACTGATCTGACCGCTGTTCTCTCTTTCCCAAATTGTTTTCCAGTTGCCTTCCTGTCAAAGCCTCAAGGCCTGGTAACTCCCAAGAAGAAAGGGAACGGGAATAAAAGAAGAAAAGGCAAAGGCCTGGGGAAGAAGAGAGACCCATGCCTGCGGAAATACAAGGATTTCTGTATTCACGGCGAGTGCAAGTACATCCGAGAGCTGGGAGCTCCCTCTTGCATGTGAGTTGCTGGCGTGTGCCTGTGCCGGGGGAGCCTTAGTCACGGTTCCTTCAATTCTCTGAGCTGGGCAGAGGAAAAGCAGAGGAGATATTTTTAGTGCATGATCCCCATCTGTGCAGAGATGGCTCTGACTCGGCCTCTTCCTTGTGCTTCTCGAGCAATGTCCATCCCCCACCAGAACCTGTCACAGCCCTGGACTCCTTCCCTGCCTGCACGGTGAGCTCTGGCTGAGCTGCTGTGCAGGGATCTGCAGTGCTGGGGGCTGCAGAACGGTGTGCAGGGCTGGGGTCTGGCAGCCAAGGGCTTCTGCAGGTCTGGTTTGGGAGGCTTCATACTGACCTTGTCACCCTGCATCACCCTGTCCCTTGCTCTGAGAGTTCAGGGCTCCTGTGGCTGGTGGGGTGTACTGGGGCAGGCAGAAGGAGCATCTCTGCCATGGCCGCAGCCAAGGTGGATTGCAGGTTCACCATTTGCCAAAGCCATGCCCAAGCTGCCCCTTGGCCATGATAGACAGGGCTGTGTATCCCCATTTGCCCACCCTCCTGGGGTGCAGGTAGAGAGCAGGGACTAGACAAGGCAAGTGGAAGAGAAAGCATTTGCCTGCTGCCGTGGCACCTGGGTACAGCACTGCTGCCATGGGAAATACCCAGGGGTGCACATTTGATCCCTGCTGACGTGGGCTGGAGTTGAGCTGGCAGATATGTAAGAGGCTTTGTTCTTTACTATCAATCCTCTGAGCCACCCAGCCCTGAGCCCAGGGAAAATAATAGCTCCGTGGCTTATGGTGCCCACAGGATCTTGTGCCCTGGAATCTGCAGGGATCAAGCTCCACAGAGCCCTCTAACCCCCTAGCTTCTCTCTGTGGAAGCTATCATGAAGTTGGGCTCTTGCATGGAGGACTCGGGGCTGCCAGTGAGGGGAGATCTCTGCTGGCTCTGCTGTGACCCAGTACACTGTGGGATGCAGCACCCCTGCTGGGACTGGGACAGCCAAGTGTCCCCTGCCCAGTCTGATCAGTGGGGCTGGGAGAATCCCTGGGACATGGGCAAGCAGGAGAGGTTTGGGGGCTGGCTGGGGCTCTCCAGCCTGGTGGCCCATCTCTAGTTGACATCCCCTAGAGCCATCATGGTTTTTGGGAACAGCAACCAGCTGCCCCAGTCCCCTCTGATAAAGAGACTTTGTGTTGACTGGTGTCATTCAGTTGTGGCTGCTCTTGGTGGCTGGCTGCCCATCTCACAGGGTCTCCTGGAGTGCTGCTTCCTTGGGCTGGTCTCCAGGGTACAGAGTGGGTGAGGATGCTGCTGGGCTGGGTCCTGCACATCTGCCTTGTGCCCAGCCTTACTGCTGTGCCTGGGAGCTGATGCTGGCATGTGGCATTGTGAGCCTGGGAGGAGGGCTGGGCTGAGACCCAGCTTGGAGACCAGCCCAAGGGTCAGTGGTGCTGGACATAGAGGGATATATATATATATCTAGTCACATCAGTGTGCTGTGGCTTGGGGAGGGCTGGAAGCCTCACAGCCCTGTGAGGAGCGTTATTTCTGTTACATGAGTAACCTCTCGAGTTTGCAGGGAGGGGTATGGCTCTCCTACAATTGCCCTCTTGGCTGTCAGGGTGTGTGTGGACATCCTGCTCCATGGGAAGCACTGGGCCCTGGGCCAGCTGCCTTGCTGCTCCCTTCCCACTTCCAGGAGTGGTCTGAGCAGCCTGGGGATGACTGGGAAGAGCACGGACCCTGGTGCTTTCTACTGGGAGGAGCTCAACCTTTCTAGGAGTCTTCATTTGATACAGGAGAAACTTAATTTACCAGTACCAGGGAGGTGATGGTTACACCAGACCTCCCAGCTGGAGGGTTGCAGGGACCAAGGGGAACAGGCAGGGTGCTGGCTAAGGCTGAGCACATAGGCATCTCCTTGCCATGGGGTGTGGGGGACACAGTGATCTCCTGTGCTTGTTCACCACCATTTAAGACTTTCCTTCTCTCCTAGATGCCAGCCAGGGTATCATGGAGAGCGCTGCCACGGCCTCTTGCTGCCGGTGGAGCACCCGCGCAGTGCCTACGACCACACCACAGCACTGGCAGTTGTTGCTGTTGTCCTGTCCTCCCTGTGTCTCGTCATCATCGCAGCCCTGCTGATGCTCAGGTGAGTGGGATGGATCTGAGCTCTCAGATCCATATCTCTGGGAATACCATGTGCAAGAGGAGGGTGGCAGAGACTTCTCCATGCCCTGAGCATCCCTTTGCTTGGCCTCACAGGTGTCACAAGAGGGGTGGCTACGATGTAGAAAACGAAGAGAAAATCAAGCTGGGCATCACTGTGAATCACTGAGGATGCCAGGTGCTGGCGAGGTGAGTCCTTGGCTGGGCATGGGGCAGCAGTGGGGCTGGTGGGCACCTGGGAGCTCTGCTGTTCACACAGGCTGTGGCTGCTATGCAGACCCTGTGCCAGAGCCAGGCAGGAGCTGAAGGCAACCTGAGCCTGGAGGAGCAGCTGGTCAGATTTGGCCTGAGAGCCTGGGCTGCTCTGTGGGGCTCCAGCCTTCTTTCTTCCCTTTCCCACTCAAGTCCCTGTCTCCTGACACCCTCCCACCCTGCTACCTCCTCCTTTCTAACCCCAAGTCCCTGCCCTGCCCCAGTGCTCTATACTTTGTAGATGTTTGGCAGTGGGGAAGCTGTTTCTGTTTTGTTTTTTTTTT
>NW_008688290.1:0-17240 GCF_000695815.1 Acanthisitta chloris
GGGCAACCTATTCCAGTGCCTGAACAAAATATAGAGCTAATATGGTAATATGTAGCAAAGACACACAATGACCCCAAGCACACAAGTGTGGAATCAAGCCTACAAATAGACCAAATTCAGAAGAATGCATCCTCCAAAAGTCTTGTTCCAGGGGAACATTCCTAACCTTCTCCATGTTTTCTCCTGAAAAAAATCACTAGGGTAGTGTGGAAAGATGAAATGCAAAGTCAGAACAAGAGGTTCCCGGAGAACCAAACTAAAGTTAGCTAAGACCTGCAAAGGAGGGAACACACAAAGTGAGAAGTAATCATAGAATCCTGGAGTGGTTCGGGTTGGAAAGACCTTAAAGCTCATCCAGTCCCACCCCCTGCCATGGGCAGGGACACCTTCCACTGGCCCAGGTTGCTCCAAGCCCCATCCAATCTTAGCTGCACAGCATGAGGCTGAAAGAGAAAGTTCAAAGCATCTCTGAGAACTACTCACAGCCTCATGAATAGCAGATCCCTCAAATCCTGTGTGCTATGCATCTCACTGCTCCTGCAGCTGTTCCTTTCATCTGCATCACAGGGCAGGAGCTCACCTCACACTCCAGGGCCAGACCCTCCCTAGCCAGGCACATTCCCTCTCTTTATGTTTTTCCTACAGCTAGAGCAGGCAAAAATTCCATAAAAATTCATAAGATTCTCCCTTGAGTCTCCCCTAACACTTCTTGCTGTGGTTATTTCCCTGGAAGTGTTCCAGGCCAGGTTGGATGGGGCTTGGAGCAACCTGGGCTAGTGGAAGGGGGGGCCGGCGACTGGGCGCAGGGAGTGGAAGAAGATGAGCTTTAAGGTCCTCTCAACCCAAACTCATCTGGGATACTACAATTCTATGAAATTACTCAAATCTGTAACTTAGCAAAGGTTTAACAGGACTCACCCTAAATAAAAGGTCTTCTTCTGGATATTAGGAAGGAATTCTTCCCTGTGAGCATGGTGAGGCACTGTCACAGGCTGCCCAGAGCAGCTGTAGCTGGAAGTGTTCCAGGACAGGTTGGATGAGGCTCGAAAGCGAACTGGGCTAGTGGAAGGTGTCCCTGGGTGGAACTGGATCATCTTTAAGTTCCTTCCAACCCAAACTATTCCATGATTCCATGATTCACATCCAGCTTATAGAACAGGAGCTGAGAACCTAACCAACCATGACCCAGTAGTACCTTCAAACAACAGGAGGCACTTCTGGACACTTCTGCATGTTGCAGCTCTGTGGTTTTCTGTCCAAGCCATGTCTTGCTCATCTCACAGCCTCAAAAACACAACCCTGTGGGCAATGAAATACCACACAACAAACCTATCCCACTGCCTGAGGCAAAACCCACTCCAAGGCCAATTACAGTAAGTGCTTCCGCAGCGATAAGAGGGATCAGGTAACCAGTTTTTCTGGCCACAGACACACACATAAAAGCTGAATAAAAAGGCAAAAGGAGGCTCTGTGCTCTGTGCCAAGGCAAACAGCTGTGCTGTTTTGCTCCTGTACCCCATGTCCTCTCTCCCCCAGCACATAGGATTCTGCAGCTGATAAACTGCATTTCCATAACTCCTTCATCCAGGGCTGCCCAGAACAGCCAAGCCTGTGAGGAGCCCAAGGAAGGAGAAAGCAGGGAGAGACCCATATGCTGCTACATGAGGCCAAAATGAGGTTATTTGTAGGGTAACAGCATCCAGTCACACAGGATTTATTGGCTCTAACAGCACTGCCTGTCTGTACCATCACTGTGGTTAGTGACATGCAAAGGATTTATTCCCTTAGACCACAGATTCTGTGCAGCAGTTGCTGCTGTTACTCTGTTATTAACTCCAGGGATAATCATTCCCTGCTCTGGCTCCAAAATTATATCCATTTTATGAAATCTCCTGGAACATGCACATCATCTCCTTTCACAAAGTTCCTTTTTCATACAGAAACAGAGAATAATTCCAACCCAATTTCACATCTCACCTGAAAAGCAAAGTCTGGCATTTGGCATATTAAAGAGGACATGATGGTCACCTAAAAACCTGATTTATCTCACTTTTTTCTACACTGGCAATTTCCAGGATGAAATTTCTGTCTGCCCATGCAATAAAGAAAGGAAATTAAGACTAAAGGAAAAGCATTTGGCATTCTGCAAACACACAGATGTTTTGGACCAGCCACTTCCTTTACAATATATTATTTCATATATTTTCAGAGGCATCTTTGACAATACTAATTTATAACGAGATTTAGGGGGAAAAAAAACCTGATTTAGAGGAACATTTAAGCTTTCTTATTGCAGGTTTTTTCCTGCACCCAAAGCAGATGTTACTGCTGTTTGCTTTGCTTCAGGATCTGATATTTTGCTTGTTGTGGAAATATTTGCATTATTTTAGAATCCAGGCTGAAATTATCAGCTTTTTTTAAAAAAAATGAGAGAATACTTCACCCACTCTGCAAAGTTCTCAGTAATCAAGTGCTGCTGAGTTAGGTGAAAGTGGATCCACCATTGTCCTCAAACTTCTCACTGTAATCTTTCTTCTAGTTATTAAAAGCTCTTCAAACCTTTAATTCTGTGGGGTGATAATTCCAGCACTGTGTCTGCCTCTTGCTGCATACTTTAGAAAGTCTTTATCAAGTTCAATTACTTCAAAGAGTGCAATTAATAAGGATAGCACTGTAGAGTAACCTCTACTTGCATCATCCTTGTGCTTCCAAGCAAAGACTTACCATTTCACATGGATGACTTCCGCGTCACAATCCTTCTGTGTGCATCACCAGGAAAATTCTGGCTCTTCTGTCCAAATTATTTGAAAAGGGAACTGTAAAACTGGAAATTCGAAAGCACAGGGATGCATGACAGCCCAGGGTGTTGGAAGCATGGGCAGAGGAAACCCAGGCTGGTCACAACCAACCTCACCAAGAGAATTAGGATTGCTCGGCACACAGCTGAAAATGCTGAAACATAACAACTGAAAATGGAGTCTTGATGGCAAAATGGCTCTAAGATAAAAGAATGGGAATTTAGATTGGATATTGGGAAGGAATTCCTCCCTGTGAGGGTGCTGAGGCACTGGCACAGGCTGCCCAGAGCAGCTGTGGCTGCTCCATCCCTGGGAGTGTTCCAGGCCAGGTTGGATGGGGCTTGGAGCAACCTGGGCTAGTGGGAGGTGTCTCTGCCGGTGGCAGGGTGTGGAACAAGATGATCTTTAAGGTCTCTCCCAAACCAGACCAGTCTGGGATTCTATTAAAGTCAACATTTGTATCTGTACATGCAATAATTGGTACCACTGCAATAGTCTCTGGCCTATAAAGCAAGAGACACTCAACTACTGCTATAGAGGAACTGCTAACTGCAATTTGTATTCCTCTTCTAATGAGATTTGAAAATTCGGTGGTTAAAGGCAGTTCCTCACCTTGGCAACAATGAAACAAAAGAATCGACCTTAGAGATCAGCTAGTGCCAACCCCCTGCCCTGGGCAGGAACACCTCCCACCAGACCAGGCTGCAGCCACAGCCTCCCTGGGCAACCCGTGCCAGTGTCTCACCACCCCACCCTCACAAACTTCTGCCTAAGATCTAATCTAAACTTTCCCTCTGTCAATTTATCCCCATTCCTCCTTGTCCTGTCACTGCAGTTCCTAACCAAGAGTTCCTCTGCAGCTTCCCTGGAGCCCCCTTCAGATCCTGGAAGTTATCCAGCCTGTCCTTGAACACCTGCAGCGACGAGGCAGCCACAGCTTCTCTGGGCAATCTGTGCCAGTGTGGTCAATGTAGAAATGTGATGTACAATCCCTCTGTCAATTTATCCCCATTCCTCCTTGTCCTGTCACTGCAGTTCCTAACCAAGAGTTCCTCTGCAGCTTCCCTGGAGCCCCCTTCAGATCCTGGAAGTTATCCAGCCTGTCCTTGAACACCTGCAGCGACGAGGCAGCCACAGCTTCTCTGGGCAATCTGTGCCAGTGTGGTCAATGTAGAAATGTGATGTACAAATGCTGCAAGTTTTCCCATTCTTTTCTTAGCATGGGCTTTGTTCAGCCAAAAATGCCCTCCTGGGCAGCAGATGAAGAGGATGTACAACTTACTGTGGCCCTACCAACTCATTAAATCCCACCCAGCTATGTGAATCCCCAATGAGTAACAGAAGAGGTTTAAAACTCTCATCTTTCAGCATTGCCTTCCTGAAAAGCTAAAGGGCACCTGAATTCCTGGAGTAAAACAGCACAATTAAATGAACAGATGGATTTTACAGAAGGAATTACTCTCCCTGAAAAACTTAAATCAATATATCAACAACTTCCTTATAGTTTGGAGAATTTAATGATAAAAAAGCATCAGCTTTTCACCTTTTTCTTGTCACCACAGCAGAGCAGATCAAAGAATCAAACATCACACAAGGAACAGAGGATTTTCTTGGAGTCTTTAGGACAACTTTATACTCACCTGTAGTTTTGGTAGTTAAATATTTGTGCATTTATGTTGTATGAACATACAATCACAGAATGGGTTGGAAGTGTCCTGAAAGATCACCCAATGATCCTATAAAAAACATTTCTATGGACTAAATGGAGAGTGATTATTTTTAACTTTAATTGCTGATAGACAAAATGTTGATTAAATCCTTGGATATCCTTAAATTACACCAGGAATGAAGTTTTACCTACAGCACATGAATCCTACTTAAACTTGAAGTACCTAAAACACTAGGCTAGCTGAGAAATCAGATCAAACACATGAAGAAATTATCAGTTGTTCAACAATCAGCCTCTGACCTCTGTAGTTTTCTTATAAATCCAAATTCTTAACCCTCTTTAATAATCATTCATAACTGAGCAGCTGCAACAAACCACTACAGATTGTCTAAGGATTTTAAGATCACCAGAGACCATCACAACAGCATTAATTGCTCAACAAAACCTTCAGTGTTAAGCTACACACAGTCATGAGACCTATGAAATAGCAATTGCTGTTTCAAGGGTTTATTATTTATTCTGGATGCAAAACATGCTGAGAACCAACCAGGAGAGAACATAGGTTACCTGGAAGGTTAATGGTTGGACTTGATGATCTTAGAGGTCTCCTCCAACCTTGATGATTTTATGATTCTATAGAATCCCAGATTAGTTTGGGTTGAAGGACCTTAAAGCTCATCTAGTTCCACCTCCTGCCATGGGGACATCTCCCACTAGAACTTCATCACATTAAGGTGGAAGAAACATCCCAGATTTCTGCACTCTGTTCTTGGACATCCATGATGTTACCTGATATAAACACCTGGAGATAAGCAGGTGGATGTTTATGTACTGTTGTGGGAGTAGTTGCATCCTGAGAAAACACAGGATGAAGGAAAATAATGACAATTCACAGATATGCAAATAAAACAATCCTTGGCCACATTCCACAGAAGCATTTGTTAAGGAGGTCAACAAAATCATAGAATCATAGAATTTTAGGGGTTGGAATGGAGCTTAGAGATCATTCAGCCCCAACGCCCTGCCCTGGGCAGGGACACCTCCCACCAGAGCAGGTTGCTCAAGGCTTCATCTAACCTGGCTTTGAACACTGCCAGGGCTGGGGCAGCCACAGCCTCCCTGGGCAACCTGTGCCAGTGTCTCACCACACAAAAAAATATAAGAGGATCCCACACAAGTTATAGGAGATAAATTCCTGGTTTTTAAACCTCAGGAGATCTCATCCTCCCTGGGGACCTCCAGAAATGAGGAGATGCTACTCTGCAGGACATGAGAACCCACAGTTTCCTTCCATCTTGGAAGAACCTCTTGAACGGACTTGGCACTGCTACCACTACCCCTTACTTTAGGTGAATTTTACCACCTTTCTCCAAGGATCACCAAACATGTAGATGTCCAAGAGATATAGACTGGAGCAGATGGAATACGCTTGTCCTTCCTGCTGGCAAATGTAGTGAGGCTTTGGTGAGAGTCTTGGCCATGCAATGGTGCCTTCCCTGGAGCTTCCTGGGGCATGGCCAGAGTGGAGCCCAGCGAAAGGGGAAGGAAAGGGAAAGGGAAGCTTCCAGCTCTCTGTCTGTGGGCTTTCAGCTCCCTTCCCCCAGAGCTGAGTCACTCAGATCATACATTTTCAACTGTAGCCTTCCAGTTACTATAACAACTTAATGGATTTCTTCTTGTTATTAATTACATTCAGTTTAATCTGTTCCTACAGGATTTGGAGGGAGGAACTATAGGATAGTTTCTTTTCACCTTTCAAAAGGCTTTTGCAGGCCAATGTTCAGGTGCTCTCCTCATAAATCTGCTTCCACTGAGATAAGGAAATGCTCATATTCCTTCCTTTGAGAGCTCAGAATAGAAGGAAATGGTGTTTTTTTTTCCCTCACAACAAACAAGAAGCCCAAAATAAAACTGAGAAAGATGTACTCTCAGCTGTTCCTCTACAGTAAACATGGAGCTCAGAACAGCTTGGGACCTGGCTGAAAGCAACATTTATAACACATCCCAGAACAGACAGACTGAGCCCTTTGCAAGCAGAACTGCTGTGAGCACAAGCAAAGGAGCAGTCAGAATCTCATTTATTGGGTCTGCACTTCACAGCCTCAGGGCATGAACAGCCAGACCTCTCCTGCTGGGAATGGCAGGAACATGTCAGGAACTCCAGGTCAATCCCAAGGTCCTGAGGTGTGGCACTGTGGAGAGTTAGCCCTGCTCAGTTTCCTTTGTATTGGCTTTGAAGCTGGAGACCTGAGGTGCCTCCTCTGCCCAAGAGAGGGGAACAGAGGAGACTTCCCTTCCCTTGGCAGCACTGAGGGATGAGGATGGAAAAGCCTCCTCAGCCTGGAGGGTAGACAAGAAGGGTGGGGAAGAAGGAGCATTTGTCTGCTTCATTCATGCAAGGATTAAACAGCACTGACCTCAGAAAATCATAGACTGGGTTGAGTTAGAAGGGACCTTATTCCACCCCCTGCCATGGGCAGAGACACCTCCCACTAGCCCAGGTTGCTCCAAGCCTCATCCAATCTGGCCTGGAACACTCCCAGGGATGGAGCAGCCACAGCTGCTCTGGGCAACCTGTGCCGTGCCAGTGCCACTCTCACAGGGAAGGATTCCTTCCCAATATCCTATCTAAACCTATTCTCTTTCAACTTAAAGCCATTCCCCCTTGTCCTGTCCCTCCAGTTCTTGTCCAAAGTCCCTCTGCGGCTCTCCTGGAGCCCCTTTAGGCACTGAAAGGGGCTCTAAGGTCTCCCTGAGGTTATCTTCTCCAGGCTGAACACCCCCAGCTCTCAGCTTGGCTCCAGAGCAGAGGAGCTCCAGATCCTGGAGCACCTCCAGGCCTGCAGGTCTCTGATAGAAGCTCTGGCAGATACCCAGCAAGTTAATAAATTGAAATTACAATATCACTCCACATACTTATTTTTGGAAACATCTCTCCTGCTGACTGAGAGAGAAGAGTCTCACTTCAAAGGGCCAAACCATAAGTATGAAGACAACTGGGTGCAATGGAGAACCTGAGCACTGAGGAATGAGACATTCCCGCTAGTTTCTCCATTTAGCTTCACCAGTTTTAGGTGTGGATTGCAGAGCTGAACTCATCTTCAGAAGCATCACCACACAGCCCTCAGGATAATTTTAACCCCTCAGCCATATGGAGAACACTCCTTTCACCCTCCTCTGCAGGAAAAGGAGAGATGAGCTGAGCCTACAGACTTCCATCAGGGGAAAAAAAAAGCTTCTCCCAGATATTTTATCTCCAAAAATGTCATGGAAGTGATCATTTGATTATATTTACAGCACGAAGACATGCACTGTGCTTTAGTCACCAGGTCTGCACAGATAAATACAAGGACACAGGAGGAACAATTTCATGCTGCCTGCAATTTTTTAATCTCAAATGACTAATTCCTATGAATTTAACTACTCTGATTAAAAAAAATGCATTGGTACACACCTACAAGTACCCTTTAAAAACCAATCACTGTAACCATACTTAAACAAATGAATCAAAGGGCATGTCTGAGGCAAAACCTGTATGAGGGAGCTAAGTGTGCCACAGGACTGCATTTCCCTCAATCCAGACACAACTTGTTTGCTCCCAAAGGCACAACAGCAATAATGAAACTCAAAATAGGCTTGGTTTCTTGAAAAAGTGTAAGAAAATCTGGCTTATACAACCACAAAGTAGCTAGGATAAAAGCGGGAAGAAAGTGAATGTGCTCTGGTTTAAAAGGGACAGGAATAATTACCAAATGTGAAAGGATTTCTCCTGAAATACTGGAGATGGGATTGCCATGGCTCTGGGATGAGGCAGGTAGACCTTGAAATGGGTTTATTATAGAATCACTGAATGGTTTGGGTTGGAAGGACCTTAAAGCTCATCTCATGCCACCCCCTGCCATGGGCAGGGACACCTTCCACCAGCCCAGGTTGCTCCAAGCCCTGTCCAACCTGGCCTGGAACACTCCCAGGGATGTAGCAGCCACAGCTGCTCTGGGCAACCTGTGCCAGCGCTTTACCACCTTCATAGGGAACAATTCCTTCCTAAGATCCCATCTATCCTTGCCCTCTGGCAGTGGGAAGTTATTCCCTCTTGTCCTGGCACTCCAGGCCCTTGCCCAAAGTTTCTCTCCAGGCATTTGCAATCAGCACCCCCCCAAAATGTCCCTTCCCATTATTCCATGTATGATTAGCTGTAATATGGTGCAATCCCTGGAGTATCATTGCTATTTCTTTTTCCATTATACTCTGCAGAAATGTCCAATTGTTTCTTTTTTTGGGAGGTATTGAGTGTCTCATGGATCAAAAGCTTTGTGTGTTGGTGGGCACCAGCACCTGCTCTCCAGTAGCACAGTGTAAAACCAGTAAGCAAACTGGAATAGGAGCCTCTGCCTCAGAGCTGCTGTGCTGTTCTGTCCAGGCTCATCTTTGTAGTTTCCTTGCATGGAGGAAGTTGAGCAGTCACAGGGCTTTGAATTTGATCTCTCAGTGCTCCTACGAGGTGGATCCCAGGCTAGGTACAAAGAATGGACTGATATGAGAATACCATTGGGTAGTTTCTGCACTGGGTTGTCTGTGTATCACCCGGGCCTGGAGGCACTGGTTTGCTGCTGCCTGGTGCACTGCTCAGCTGCTCACTGGTGCCTGCACAGTGCATCATCCTGCTCTGCAGATCAGTTGTGGGTTTGGGAAACACAGGTGATAGTTTTAAAACTGGAGAGGGACTTGGGACAAGGCCTGGAGGGACAGGACAAGAGGGAATGGCTTCCCACTGCCAGAGGGCAGGGATAGATAGGATATCAAGAAGGAATCCCTCCCTGTGAGGGTGCTGAGGCACTGGCACAGGTTGCCCAGAGCAGCTGTGGCTGCTCCATCCCTGGGAGTGTTCCAGGCCAGGTTGGACAGGACTTGGAGCAACCTGGCCTAGTAGAAGGTGTCCCTGCCCATGGCAGGGGACGGAACGAGATGATCTTTAAGATGAGCTTTAAGATCCCTCCCAATCCAAACCATTCCATGATTCTATGATTCACTATGGCTCCCTGGAGATGTCTCTGTAACTTTAAAGGATGACATTGTTGGGACAAGTTTCCTCCTCTCCTATGAGGATCCCAAAAGACATACCCAGAAAGTTTTCTCCATTGTGTAGAGAAGCGCTTCCAGAAGCAGCAGTGATCTGAATCCAAGCTCTCCAAACAGCACTTAACCTTGTCCTTCCAAATGTGCTATGCTCCTGCATGTGCTTCGCATGGCTGGTGCTACTGTGAATATGGAACACCAGGAGCCATTCTCAAATGACAAATGGAGAATCCTGTGCTATTTCAGTGCCAGTTTTCCAAGCTGATGCCCACAGTGATTGCAAATGTTATCCATGGACACCTTTTCTTCAAGAGGCACAACCAAAACAGGCAGCAGTGGGTTTAGCTCCTCTACCACAGGCAGGCACTGGGGATTGCTGATCAGTATTCCTGAGCACACTGTGCATCCTCAGGAGATGATTTGCTTTGAACAGAATCTCATCCAACAGAGCAGCTTCACCCTGAAGGTTTCCATATGGTTTAGACTTTATTTTCTTCTCAAGAGCTCTTGTGCTGTTGGATCATTTTCTGTTTCCTATTTGGGCTCCTGGTTTCAGAACTGGTTACTCCCCAGGATTAATCACTGTGGATTCCTCATTCCCTGAAGTTCCTGCTTTCACTATTTATAAGCACTCTTGAAAGTATCCCTGTTGCAAGGAGCTCCACTCCAGATTTATCTTTCACATTCCCCAAGTGCTCTGGCAATTTCAGGAGATTTTCTGTCCTGTTTATCCAAGTGGGAAGCAGCCTACTGCTTCCTCCAGCAATTACTGGATTACAAGAGCATCAATGAAACAAAAATCAATCTCCAGAAGCTATTTTTCCATCTAAAATGGAAAAATACACAGCACTAATCCTTCACCCAATGCTCAGAAGTGCCCTGTCCCTTGGTGCCCATGCTGCAGGCAGAGAGCATTCAATCCACATGAATCTGTGTGACTCACAGATTGAGCTTTGCTTAGCTACAAGAAGGTTCTCCTCCCTCAAGGGTAATTTCTCCCCTTTTTTCCCTGACATTTCAGACTTTAGGCACCAAACCTGATTCTTGTATACCAGCGAGAAAACATGAGAACTCCCAACAATTCCCAGACTTCTCATGTGCTGCAGGCACTCACTTTATTTGGCTTATTCCCAGAAGAAACACCATTTCTTGCTTGTGGCAGTGGCACCTGAGTTCACACAGAACCCCAGGCAAAACCAAAGATGAAAACAGGATGCTTATTTATTCTAGCAAGGGAAAGGGTCAACTTCTTGTTTACGAGTTTCGAAACACTGAAATAAAAGAAAGGCATCTAAAAGAATAGGAGAAAATCCATATAAGCTTTCTGAGGAGAAAATCCTCTGTAAGCTCTCACTGCCCTGTGCAGCTACCCTGAGGTATCTGTGTGATACACACAGCCACCTGAGCAGAATGTTGTCTCTACAACAGGCTGAGTCTCCCCCTGGGTGTAGGAGAGCAGAGATAACTTCTCTTGCAGACAGGACTGACAAAGCCACCCCATGGCATCAGCTTGTTTGCTGCTCCCTACTCTGCTGTGCTTGCACAGCTCTCTGCAGCCTTCAAGACCATGTTGTTTTCTTGGAGTCATTTTACATGACCTCTCTTTGCCTTTTCTCTCTTCTTCACTCATAGAAGCTTCTGCTGTGGGTGTTGTTTCACAAGCTCTGCCTTGAATACCTCATGGAAAATCAAAATATCCCATGAACAATCCCTGTCCTAGTTCCTGCAAGTGTTTGATAAAGGAGCTATCAGTACCTGCTGTGTGGTTACCCTTCTAGTCAACCTTTTATTAGCTGTTCTATAGTCACTCTAGTCCTGTGCTGCTCACCAACACCTCCTGCATGTAAGGCAAAGATTGTGCCACAAGCAGCTGCCACTCCCTGCAAAATCTGCTGGGTATAATCAGGTCAAATGTGGGGTATTACCAGAGAGCAAATTAATTGGATAGCAAATGACTATGTATTAACCATTTAGCAGCTGGGTCAGGTCAGTTTAATGTTCTCCTGTTTGCAGATGAAGTTCATTGCACCAAATAATACTCAAAGTATCCCGCAAAAGTGTCATCTGATAGTTTTCATCCTTGTGCTCCCATTGGAATGGAGCCCAGAGCTTCCACAGAATGCAAAGCCACTGAGAAGGTTTTCCATCCTCTTCCAGGCAACACTCCAAGAAACAAAGAGGACATCAGTCACCACACCTTCTCTGAAGTAAAGGCTCCTAGTGGCTTCCACTGCTCTTCTGCTATCAGAAGTTAATTTAGTATATGATAGAATTCATCATAGACTGAAATAATGGCAATTCATCAAATCACCTCAGCCACTGGACAAAAAGTTCTGTGAGACTTCTTGGTCAAGCAACAGTGAAATCTCAGAGTTTTCAAGCACCCAAGAAAGAAACTCCTCTGAATTAACTGGTGGTTCAGGTATAAAAAAGAAACTTAAAAATACCCAGTCAGCTTATTACCTTGATTTTCAGAGAACAGAATGCAAAAAGTGGGGAAAATACCTCTGGAGGGTAATACTATAAAGCCTTCAATGATACAAAATTTCATCAAGTTTGAAGCTCTTGTTGATCAAGTTCATCTTTCACATAAGTGCCCATGTGGGACACTCCCTGGGCCCCAGCTTCCCCAGGATGGCCCAGTTAGAAGAAACCTCTGGATTAGGGCACTAAAGTGGCTGATACACTATGTTTAACATTGAATAGTGAACTTCCCACAGGGATGGGACTGCTCTGGTTCAACCATGGAGCTCTGAAAGAAACATCAATGATTATTCAGAAAGCTGAAGCCAACAAGACAAAGGACAAATGTTTTACTGGCAAGGAAGGGCCAGGATGGGAGGGAATCCTTCATGGAGTGAAGGCTCAAAAACCCTTGCAGCTGGGGCAGGAAAGTAGCCTCTACATCACCGCTTGCAAAGTGAGTGCCTAACAGGAAGGCATAGAACCACAGCAAGTTTTAATGGAAACCTGGATCTTAACTCCAGCTCAGCAAGGCTGAGCCCACCAAAAGATATCTACCTACTTGGCTCCAGCCACCACAGTTTAAGGACCATAATTCAGCACATTTCTGGTGTATTAGCTGCTCCCATTTACAAATCCAAGCTCAGAAACTCAACCCTATCCCTGCCTGTGGCTGTAACCACCATATACTCAGGACATAGCCTTCAAGTCATCCCTCCTGCTAGTATCACCTTATTGGTGTCACAGAAATAAACATCAACCCACAGCTTGCCAAGCCCCAACCCTAATTTTAGCCATACTACTACATGCAGCTTTTCCACACATGGGGAGAAACACCTAAGCTCGTGACACATCTCATCCCTTTTCCAGTGGCTTTTTATGCCATGTTGCACCAAACTCTCAGCTCCTTCCAGTCTGTAACTTCACATAAGCCAACAGTAAGTCTCTAACACCCACCCACAACATCCTGAGCTCCAACACCAAATCCAACCTCATTTCACTGTCCCACAGCCCATCATAACCATTTGTTTGTGCTGGCACCAATTCTCATCAGTCTCTCAACCCTCTTCAGCCCATAAGGTATCAAGTTTGAATTCTACCCCAAACAATTTACATATTAGCTCTATAAAATGATTCACTTCATACCATACCTTCACCCTACACTCTCCCAGTTCCCAGCCTATGTTTCCAGTACCACCAAAATTGTCCTTACTTCTTTTGGGGCTTGGACCTGCACAGATCCTTCCAGATCCTACACCTTGGTTAGTCATAGTCTACCCACAGTCCTACCCACACCTGGCAATGCTTTGCCTCAGGACCCACACCTGACAAAGCCATCCCTCATGATGGGATGTGTTCCCTCCCCTTTCTCTGCACACTTGGCACCTCTCCACAGGTGACAGAGTACGTTGAAGGAGGCAGTCAAATGCTGCCGTGGTCACAAAGCACCACTCAGCCCCTGACACAGCCTTGGTTCCCCCTGCCTCCTCATTCCCCATTGGCAAATACATCCATAACCCTCTCTGTTTGTCTTCCAAAGAGGAGAGAACATTCAGGAAAGAGAGATAGATGGAGGGGAGGAAAAATCCCACAATACACACACACACAAAACCTCCACAGGGACAGAAAGAAAAAGGAGAAGCAAAGAGAACTACAAATGAATTTTCTGAGTCTTCCTCCCCTGATTTATTAATAAACAAAGTATATCTTTAAGTGCCCAAACACAAGGAAGTGCCAAACTCAGAGTGCACATGTGCACTTGCAGAATGACACTTTTCAAGCACCTGAACAACCCCAGATTTAATCCCTCATCATCCACTAATCTATTTTCTCATCACTGACAGCAGTGCCAGATGCTGCGACAGAAAGCACAAGAAATTCCTCTGTGGGCAGACATGGAATAATCTGCTCTCCTAGGAACTTTCCTCCAAGCCTTATTTCCCAGAAAGTGGCTTAAGCTATGCAGGATAAACTGTTATCTCTTTTTTTATTGTTCTCCAAAATTGTCCATTTAGTATTTGCAAATACTTTGGATGCTTGTGTGATTTACAGAAAGGATTTTGGATGGAGACAACTTCTGTGCTTCAAGAACACTTGGGCAAATAGTCCCTTGGTTAGATATCTAATGAAAAATCAAGTAAATTCAATTTAAAAATGAAATCAAAAGTCTTGAACTTTTCAATTCCATTGCCTGTTTGTTCTTTTATTGTATGACCAGGAAAGATTCTTAACCCACCTTCTCTGTACCACTCATAGAATCAGTCATAGAACCATCCAGGTTAGAGACCTCTAAAATCATCAAGTCCAACCACTCATCATACTCTAACCTGTTAACCTGAACAAGGAATTTATCCTATTTGGGATGTAATGACATGAAGGACTCACAGATGAACACAACCAGTAGCATTTTACACTCAGAGAACTGACAGGAAAGAGAAACTGAACTTCCCTGCATGTTTTTAGCAAAGAACATGATACTATCAATTAGCTCTTTTTTGGTAAAAACAAGCTCTTCAAGCTAAAAGCTATTAAAGAAATTCAGCTAAACTGTTTTACCTACCCCATTCCTCTGCATTGCCTGAAACCAAAACACTGCAGCAGCGAAGTGAAGCTGACAAATTATTTTCATTCTCGAAACTAAGGGAAATACACAGGAAAAAAACACCCAGAGCATGAGTAATAACATCAGATTAATCTCCTTCTGCTTTAGGAGCAATATTTAATGTGTAGACACACATTTGTTTGCCACAGTCATCGAGTTTAGGGGAGTTTTCACATCATTATTTGTCCTACACCTTTATAGTAGGGTTTTTTCCCACCTCCTAAGGCTATATTTATACTTCTGCCATAATTAGACTATTTAACTCACTGATGGAACTAGTGTGATGTCTTACAGGTTTTATTTGCACTTAATTGAAGCAAATAAAGGTGTTTCCATACATCATTTTGCCATTGTTTTTCTCCATGTCTAAGAACTATTCCAGGACAGTTCGTACCACATGAGTCATCCAAGGAAGGAAAACAAACCATCCCAACTTGTCAGTGCCTATAAAATGCCATTTTGGAGAAGGAGTTTACAAATCTTATCCATTTCCAAGATGGAAATCCAAGAGAGTTGATTATAATGAGTTTTTAAACAAGACTAGTGCTCCCAGAGATGATTAGTCAGCTAATCTGGGATAAGCTTCCTGATGGATAAGTCAGGCTCCTGAGCATGGATTTGAATGTGGAATAAGAAGAGGTCTCCATGTGACATGGAATGAGCCAGGAAGTAAGTACAGAGGTGGAAGAACCTCTGTACAGGAGTAGAACCTGAATGTGTTATTGGAACAAGCAGCCAACAAGGTTGAATCTCACATTTTACTTCAGGTTCATGTTAAAGAATTGCATTAAAAATGATTTACTGGAATCTAAAGTGTCCAAAGATGAGAATAAAGTGTGATCTAGCTGTACCTGAGCAGGTACATGGGAATATATTGAAATACAGGAGATGACAAGAGGAACAGGTAATTACAATGAATAATTTGCTCTATGCAGCCAGTACACTTAATAAGGGCACTAGAACAGCACTTGTTGTACTAAAGAGCTTTAGATTCTAGATGGGATATAAACCAGAGAGTTGTTTACAGCGTGGCCACCACCTCTGAGCTGATAGTGAGGGACACAGCAAACAAACATCTCTCTCAAACTGGTCTAAAAAGTTCACTGAGCCATTGGATTTACAATGTAATTATTCAGCTTATTCACTGATGCTTCCTCTGGACATTAGAATTTCAGAGGAAAAAAGGCAAAAAACATTGTATGAATTCTGCTGAAAACTGAAATCTATTAGGAATTCTCTCCTCAGTGTAGGTGATCCCTTGGGATGTTTCCTGCTGCACCAGATGCTGAGCACCATACAAAACAACTCCTTACCTCCATGGCTACATTTCACCCCAGGGATCTACAGATCAGATCTGAATTATCACTCCTCATCCTCACCCTTCACTCCAGGAAGGGAAAGGAGAACCTCTCAGCTCCATGGGCTTGCAGGCAGCTGCTGCCTCAGAGCTGATGCGGAAGGAAACTCTCAACTTCCAGGTCCTCTCTGAACTCCCAACTCCCACCAGGCTATGGACTGAGAAAAGGAGAATGAGAACAAACAAACTGACTCAAAGCACATGTCAGTGAGCAGGATGCAGAGCTGGAGAGGAAATGTCTCCAGGAGACAATGTCGGGAGTGCTGACCCCACAAGGAGTTAGAGCACCCAAAGCTGATCACTCAGGAGGTTGCTGACCTGTTTGGGAAGGGGAGGAATCCATGGACATCCCCCAGCCCATGGTGCTGGTGGACACCAATGCCGTGCACACCATTCCTTGGAAGACAACGCTGCAGCACAGCAACATGAACAGGTCCAGAATAAAACCACCAATTCCAACACAAATTTGGAACAAACATATATATATATATATATATATATGTGTGTGTGTGTGTGTGTGCATGTCAATATAGAAAGGCATAGAAGGAATACAGAGATAGAGAGATAAGAGATACATAGAGATAGAAAGATGTAGTACCTATGAGAGGTATACAGAGTATCTTTCAGATATATACAGATAGAGTGTTTAAGACGTAAATATAGACAGAGTATCTATAGGATGTATACATACATAGAGTATCTTTAAGATGCATCTAAACAGAGATAAAGTATCTTTCAGATGTATATATACAGAGATAGAGTATCTTTAAGATGTAAATATACAGAGATAGAGTATCTTTAAGATGTACATAGATAGATAACATGCCTGGGGAGGTGGTGGATTCACCATCCCTGAAGGTTTTCAAGATGAGACTGGATGTGGCACTTAGTGCCACGGTCTAGTAATGACGGTAGGGTTGGACTTAATGATCTTTGAGGTCTCTTCCAGCCTGGTTGGTTCTATGATTCTATGTATAAGATGTATATATGAGTATCTATTAGATAGATAGATAGATAGATAGATACATACATACATACATACATACATAGAGTATCTGTAAGATGTAGCGAGACCGGAAACAAATGAATTAAACCCCAGCAATTAGAGTCCACGTTCTCTCCCTGACAAACCACAGCCCTTTCATGTTGTTTCACCCCCAGTCCTTAACGCCATGTGATTCCATACGCCAAAACTTACTGAAGCCACCGGAACACCCCACAAGTGACTCAGTTGTTTTCCTCGCTCGGCCCCGCCGCGGGCCCCCCAAACCCCCC
>NW_008688291.1:0-4804 GCF_000695815.1 Acanthisitta chloris
ATAGAATAGAATATTAACTATATTTAATACAGAATAAGAAGAGGAGTATGGAAGTGAGTGGCATCTTGCATTCTCACAGGTGCTGGGGGCTCCATGTCTGTACAGCATCAGACAGAGTCCCTGTAGCATTTCTCATGGCACACTGCACAGAACAGATCCTCTCCAAGGGGTCAAACTCTGTGTTTCAGTCATTCCAGACCATGTATAACTTCCTTACAAGAAAACAATTCTGTTTTGAAAGGATGTTCCCATGAGAACTTTTAGCCTCATTGTTAGATAAGTCCAAGGCCATGCAGGAGGTGTTGGGGCAGTACTGAGCAGGTGCTGCCACAGTCTCCTCCAGCACTGTGTGTGTGCAGCGTCTGTCCTGTGCTGAGGGAAGCATGTGGTATGGCACAGCTCAGTCTGAGGGATATGCTGTGTGTGCAGTACCTGACTGAGTTAGATATGCTGTGGATCACTGGCTTCCATGCAACAGGCTCCAAGTCAGGATCAGTGCAAGAGCCAAAAGACCTAGCAGCAAAAGCATAAACTGTTCCCTGCAAAGATGCACCAACTTCATGATGTGCATGTTACATGCTCCTTTTCCTTCTCCTTTATGTCCCTGAAGCCTGGCAGTCTGGAGTATTTCAAGGACACAAGATGTACTGTAAATAAAATAGTTCAGTTTGTGAAAGCTCTGCTTCTGCTGATGGAGAAAAGTCATGCATTTTTTGTTTCCCTGGGAAAATCTCCCTAGGAACCCAAACGGAGAGTAGAGAAGGACCGACATAATTTTCCTTCAATTCTAGTTGTTGGGGTTTTTTTTGTTTGTTTGTTTTACTTTGTTTGTTTGTTGGTTTGGGTTTTTGTTTGATTGGTTTTTTAAAATCGTAAATGCACAGTTGTTTTAGTAGGCCATTTATCCATATAATTTATCTGGAAACATGTCTAGATAATTGCCAGAATTAGTGGTTCCTGTATTTTGGTATTATAACTTCAGCGTTCTGGGAATACTGATAAAATTATTTAGCTATAACCATATAGGTAGATGCAGTCCTTCATGCTGTTGTCAAGCCTTCCCTGATGGCTAAGTGATTATTGATGTAATAGAAACAGTCTTATTTTTTATTCCAAAGCTATGCCACAACACTGTTAGACATTCAAACACAAACACATCCCAAAGCAGAAAAAAGGGGTTTGTTGCTGTTGTATTTAATAGAGAGGAGGTTGCTAAACACTGTCAACAATAAATATGAAGCTTTTTTATTTCAGATAAACATCTTCATGCTGGAGACCACTGTGTTAATTTTCAAATATCCATCTCTCTTAGAGGTAACATGAAATTTTGTTAGCTAAAACAAATTAAAGTCAAACTGGTTAGATATCTTGTGCGGGAATTTGTAAGAGTAAAATACATTTCTTATTATATTCCAGAACAATTTACATGCTAGGTAAAAGACAGCGGAATTTTTAATTCTGGAAGACATTCTTGTGCTAATAAAATGAGAATTTTGTAATTAAATTACAAATCCTGCATCTAAAGGCCTTACCTAAGGAAAGAAGAAGTTGTACTTGTCATCTTCTAAAGCAACGTTATATATTTCAAAAAAAATCCCTGGGAATTGTCAGTGTCAAAATATTCTGCTGCAATACAATGGTGAAGCTTTGGGTTTCTGAAGATTTGGGATTTTTTCTTTTTTAGAGTGAACTGTAACCTTGCCAGACCCAATAGTCCCTATACATAGGGTGATTTGCAGGCACTTTGTAGGCATGTCCTGCGAGTGAAGGCAGAGGTGGAGAAGTCTGGCTGCTCTCTATAGCCAAAGAGGGTCATGAGTCCTTGTGAAGAGCGGGGAAGAGAAGGAAAATGTAAATTAGATAGAGTTGCTCTAGCAAGGTACTGCATGGCCTCATTTTTTGGCTATTTAACAGAAGCTACATTAAAGTGGTACTATGCTGCTCATTGGTGGGCAGAGCAGATTTACTAGGTCACTCATGCCACAGAGAAATTATGAGAATAGTTCACTACAATAATCATAGATTTCCTGTCAGGTTTTTGGCAAGAAATACAAGGTGTGTGGCAGAACTACTAAATCAAAAGTTTTCTTGATGACGCCTTTTAATTCTTAGGAGTCACATTCTGTGAAGAATCTGTTTCTTTCTTGCAATAAGTAAAATTGCAAGTTATATAACAGCTAAAGATAATAAGAACCCCTTCTTTCTCCCTTCATACACTCCTTCTGTGAGCACGCCCCTCTCCCTGGGACAAAGTGTGAGTCCTCAGCCTTGAAAAGTCCCCCACCTGGTTGCTGTGACTTCATCCTCTGTCCTACCCTTAGCTGCCTCGTCTCCCATAGCCAGTTGCAAGCATGTGATGAGCTCTTGCTCTTGGTAATCAGCATTGCATCCGGCTGTCCTGCCATCAGGGGCTCCTGATGATGATCTAGCTTGCCACAGATCTCTGTCCTCCGATGTCTCACACCAGAAGAAATGGTCCAGCAGGTTTACATGTCAGTCAGTGAGGACAGCTAGTGCTCCAGCTTTCTCTTCATGTGAAACCCTCTGTGATGGCTCTTAAGTCACCCTGGAATATTTGCATAGCAGAATCACTGATATGGCACCTATTATAACGATAGGTACCAGTATCTTTAAGGCCAGTCTTGGTATCCCCATGCTTAACTGGAAAAGCCACGAGGAGGTATTTAGAGTCTTCTTGACTACCAGCCAAAAGTTTTCACAGGCTCTTTGGAGAAGAAAGGGGCTGAGCTGTCAGATGTTACTGAGCTACACTATATAACTTCATTTGTAAAACATGGGCTTTGAGGTCACAGACAGACGGGAAAGTTTTGGAGAAATGTGTATCCTAGAAACTCTTGCAAGATCCTGCTGGCCACATTTGCTGAGTTGTGCCTCAGTACGCTTGGTGGCTACTGTATTATTACCATTTCTTTTTGCACCAGTGCAATAAGGTGTGCTGCATACTCTAAACAAATCTACTTTACTATCATTAATTTCCCTCATTGTTCCCAAGCTACAGTCCTGGTACAGATTGTACAGAGGAAGTATGCAGTTATCATAACGTAAGAGTAGTTAGAGAAAATGTTTCGTTAGCAAACTTAAAAAGTCTTTGAATTCTTTGAAAATGCTTTTTGATAGATTTTTCAAAACTTTCTTAATTATTGTGACCTATACAGCAAGGTTCTATGAATCTCATTTAAAATATGGCAAACAGTGATTCAGAATAAAACTCATAACCATGATGCAGATTCCCTATTCCAAAACTATTTATGAATTAATTAGCTGCTGAAGCACTTAAAGGCTTTTCCAAAAGCTGTTACTGTTCCAGTCCAAATCCTTATGCTTTAATTGTAACAGAAGAGTAATTTTGTAAGCCATAAATAATTCTGGTGAGCCATGAGGAACAGCTTTGAGTTAAAAATAATCAATTTCTTCTCTTCCTTTTTCACGTACTACATAAATTCCAGGATTGGATTTGTATGTATTAGAAGCTGAACAGCAATAAGATAGTTTGTCATTACAGTTTACTTATTTAACTTCTATGCCTGCAAAACAAGTGAAAGACATCTAAACTTCACAACACCAAAACAGCAACGTTGTACCCCCTGGCAATAATGCACGCAAATGATACCAACCTGCTGTCAATGTACAAGGATCATCTGCAGGTAATTTTTGTCTTTTTTTCTGAATAAGAGAGATTAAGAGTCTATGAGTGATTGCACCTTCAGATCACATGCACTTCCATTTGTCAGAATATGCAATATGAAATTTGAAATCATTCACATTTGTGTGAACATACTGTATATAGGTAACTACTTGGATATTTGCTTAAAATTCACTGATTGCATTCAGCAGATTTCTCCCCTTAATATTGATTGGCTATCAGGCTGCTAATCAATACCTTGGGAGTGTGAGAACCTTTTGTCTTTTGGTAGTGTATGCCATACTCCTCTCACACAGCCTGGCTTGAAACACCAAATATGTATATAAATACAGACAAACCAATGTTGCTACACCATTGTCCCTGAACACCTCTCCTTTAGGTCAGAGTGTGTTTCCAAAGCTCTGTTTCATCCTGTTCAAGACTAACCATCATTGTACTGTGGTCAAACACCTAACCAACCTTCCACCTCTACAATACTGTAGCTCTTTTGTGTCAATTTCTCTTACTTCATGACAAGTATTTTTTATTACAGCAGCATTTATAATGTGCCTTTGCCTTGCACATTTGCAATCTATTTCCATCAATGCCTACCACCTGTATAGATTGCACAATTAATATTTTAGAATCCCCAGTTAGTAAATATCAATTAGGCACTTAAATTATTGCTTTAAAACAGATTTTGTGATATGGAGGACATGTTTCTCTGTTGTCTGCTCAATATTTATTTCAAGCACATTAAACTACCTCAGGAATATTCAGTGCACGAAAACTTTTTTATGTTTGAATAGATTAAATTTACAAGTCCAAATTAAAGCTATAAATTATATTTACATAATTCATTATCTCCCAAGGGGAATTTGTTTTGCATGCATAGCTGTTAATATATGCAAATGAAGATGAAAACACAACAAACTATTGTTGACCACATTGCTAATTTGGACAAAGCAGAGTTGATAGGCCATTTCAAACCCTTACTTGTTTGGTGGATAGTCTTCCAGCAGCTGTATTTCACAGTTACGCAGCACGTACACGTGTTCTCAGATAAAAAGGGTCTTGCAAGTAAACTCAAGCAGACCTTGCTTTTGTTCTTAGGAATATAATAATGCTCAAAAATCTATTATTAGCATTTTGCTTTATAGC
>NW_008688291.1:4857-11793 GCF_000695815.1 Acanthisitta chloris
ACAGAAGGTTAGGAACTATTGTGTTTCCTTGCTGGTTTGAAATATCTGCAAGAAAAACTGAGGCAAAGTCAAATACTAGTTAGTGTTAGGCTTTGATTTGAAAAGACAAAATGCTTTGCAAACTTAACCAAGGCACCTAGCCATTCAACTATATTTGAAATGAATAAAATTTGTGTGGATAAATCCATCTGTCATTTTGAACCCTCAAATTCCACTGTAATTTCCAAATCCTGAAATAGCTTGTACATTTGGAATGGTTAATGTTAGCAATTTGTTTTGCAAGACTGAACAGCCTCAATTAACCCAATGATTAGTTTTAGAAAACACACTTTGTATCGTACTAACAACCAATGATGTTCATAAGTATAAAGTATGGGCACTTGATAAGGCATTTGAGTGATTTGTGTTCATTTAATGTACTCAAGAAATCAGACTCCCATTTTTTAACCCTGCCATCCAGTGCTAACTTTTTAGATCCATGGAAGCAATGAAATTATCTTCTCCCTTCTGCCTTTAACATGTTTTTTTCATTGATTCAGAAGAGAAACCAAAAGTGCCTACAAGAACCTACTTGGTAGTCAGATGAAATAACAATTGGGAGTTATTTTAGTGAATTCTAAAGTGATATTTAAACCGGCCCATATATTTTTAAGTTAGTTGACTTCTGCCCCTTTCAACACAACATATGTACACAAATTCAATAATTTGAATAGAAAATTGTCACCCTCTTACAGATTTATGTCCTGTTAACTCACACAGACATATAAGTCAAGCTTAAGATGTTGTCAAACTTTATTGAACTGTGATTATTACAAATACCATTATTTGTTACCTCAGCACACATTTCTAGAGCCTGAATTCTCCTGCATTGCATTGCTTCAGTGACTGCTCAGCCTTTATTATTAGTGCCATGTCCTTATTTATAATTTCAGATTTCATTCCAAAAGCTCCCCAAATGATTGCATCTCCACTAAAATTAGCACAAATTCATATAAAAATATAAAAGAAAACAAAATTAGACAAACAGTACTCTGAGGATACAGATTAGTACCTTGACCAAAAATTTATATCCTTTAAAGCTCTTCCACAACACCTCAAGAGTCCATGTCACCAGGGCCTGATTTGCAACCATACTTACCCATTGTTCTCCGTGGGGCGGAGTTTCCATGTTTCAGGACATGCTTCCACGATGGCTGTGCAGCACCTTCAGTCAGCAACTCTAATCCTCTCTGGTTTTTGTCTTGCTTGGAAAACAGATGCAGAGACGACAGTGATAAAGTGTGCTGACATTGGTGTCTTGGGGTCATCTCAAAAAGACACTGGGTTAAACAGAAAGTAGATATATTTACAGTCTATTAGAAACTATTCAGCAAAGTCTGCCTTCTGTCATAGTCTACTTCCTCCAAGGAAAAGTATGGTGCTTTCTGAACCTGGAGGAACTACTATAAGCAGAAAACACATTTCAGTTTATATTTTTTTAGCTGATCAGGACCAGCTGAGGGTTCATTCACTGCGCTCCAACCCCCCACCCTTTGTGGTACTGTTAGTAGCTCTAGGTGAGTATGGTATGGATTTTACTGTGCAAGGGCTTGGTCTTATGGCTACTGAAGGACTTGTGTCATGACTTCTGGAGGGACAAAAACAGGTTTTCACTGCACTCCATTCCCTTTACTCACAGAAGGGTGATGGTGTCTGCCTTTCAAATTTGGACCATGACTCCAGAAATGGAAACGCAGTCAAGGAAATTTACACTGAAGATTATGAGCAAAACCAACAGTACTGAGTCTAGCTGGGATAGAGTTAATTATCTTATAGCAGCTTGTATGGTGTCATGTTCTAGATCTGTCATCAATACAATACTGGTAACAGCTGTCTTGCTGAACAGTGTTTTCCCAACATCCAGGACTTCTCTCTTTTTCCCTCTGCCAGCCCAGTGAGGAGTCTAGGGATGAGCAAGAGGTTGAGAAGGGACACAAGGCAGATGAGTCGAATTAACAAGGAGATATTCCACATCATATCATACCACACTCTGCAAGGAAACAAAGCAGAGGGGCTTTAGGGAGGTTAGCAGTGTTTTGCTTCAGAATTGACTGGGCATCAGTCTATCTGTGAGAGTAAGTGAGTAATTGGTTTTGCACCACTTATTTTGTTTCAATGTACTTCTTTCCTCTTCTGCTTCTCCTTCACTTATAGAACAATTTTTAGCTAGTTGCAAGAAATTTTTTGCTATTACATTTCCTGTGCTTGTCCCCATCCCACTGGAGGAGAGGGGGGAAAGTGAGCAAGTGGGTATGTGGTACTTAGATGCCTACTGGGGTTAACTTACATGATAGCAATTAAGTGAAACACATTAATGTATGATATTAAAGGACTGAAATTTCTGTTATTGCTCAGCAGAGTGCACTACTAGCAGCATGATTTATGAGAAATATAAACTTTAAACCCACACTACTCACACATCTGCTTTTTTTTCTGTTAATTATATATAAATCATCACATTTTTCTCATCAATACTTGCAATATGAGTGTGCAAGAGTGGCATGTTGTTTTCAAAGACTTTAATGATTTTTATTACCATAATTTTCATGCAATGACTGCAGAGGAGTCGAGGTACTCTCCACCTTCTGAAAGGGTTTTCTCTGGCAATGGAAAAGACAGAGCTTTCTACTGTTGCACAGAGCTGTATGTAGGATTCTAACCTGGGAGATTTTAGTGTTGTGGCCACACTCTAGCAGAGTCAAGTCAGAGTATTTTCTAATTCAATTGACCATTCAGGTCACCTTACACGTGTGTGGGCATGAAGTCCTTTCTGGCATGATGGTCACTGGTGCTTGTCAACCAGATATAGAGGCAGACGTGTCCTGATGCCTTAATAAATGTTCAGTGATTCCTCCATGCTGACTCATGAAAGAGCACATTTCTTCTTTGAGTGTGAAATGGGAGACACTGGAGAACTACCCACAGCTGACTGACACCATCTGCAACCTCCACTGCAGCATGGACAACTTATGAAGCTGAGCCCAAAACCTGACTTGGGGTTTAGTATCTAGCCTAGACAGCAAACTAGCACTTGAGAGTCCCAGTGAGGCTGGGTAAGGTTTTAGCTGGTGAACAAGAAGATTTATGTCAACTGTGTAGTAAATGCCCAATTTAACTCTATAGTAAATTTATATGCAGATGCACTACTTGATGGGAAGTTTTGGTAATGTTCAGGCAGAGAAGTGAACTTGGAAAGTACACCTAGGTCACAAAATGTGAAGCACTGTGAACACATTGTGTTGAAGTCTGGTACTGGGGAAGCGCAAACATTGGGCTAACACACAGCATAAAGTATTCCAGCATGTCATAGCCCCTCATCAGAAAGATCTGTCCTCCTCTTTCAGTCCTGCGCTGAAGAACAGATTGACTCAGATGGGAGCTGTTAAGTTCTTATTTAATAAGCTGCAAATAATAAGCATATCTTTTACATTTTTAGAGCTTAAAAAGAGCCCATTGGACAAAAGCTGGCAACCAATAAAATCATGCTTTTGTTCAACTTATGCTGCCTGTCAAACTGCACAGAAAATAGAGGCTGTGCTCTGAAAGCCATTTGGTTCTCTGATCCCCGGTGTCCTGCTGATGCACTCGCTCTCTTTCTCTGTGCTGCAATATCAGATGGCTCCCACTCTCAGCAAAACTGCTGGCAGCCAGCCATTTGGAACATAGAGCCGCAACATGCAAAGAGAGTTTTGCTTAGCTTGTTATTAAATGGATTTCACTGGACAAAGGGTGATCAAAAAGCTGGAATTTTCCTGGGAAGTAGAGTGTTTTGAAGAGCTAACTACATATCCCTTCCCCCACTTTTTTTTTTTGCCTGCAAGGTGCTGTTTGTCTAGCAGTCTATTTCTCAGTCCCCCCTTGGTTTGCTAGCTCGTTAAACAGAGCTGCACCATGATTGTTTCAAAATATTTATACTTCAGCCAGAATTCTTCTCCTGTTTGGCAAATGAACACATACACAGAGAATAAGCTATCAGTCTTACAGTTCTCATAACAGTGCATGAGCAATATCAGTATCGCTATTGCAGGCTGTTTTTGAAAGAGCAGAAAATGGGGAAGTGTGTAAACACTAGACTCCCAGGAAACAGCTGGAGATTTGCTCTTCGGTCTGAGGGACATGCTGCAGCTTTGCTGCAGGAACGCAAGTACCAAAAGCAAGTAAACACACCAGGAAAAAGGGAGTTCAGCATGAGGATTGCAGATATTATTGCCCTAGAAATCTCAGCTACAGATCTTAAAGGGAAGGCTGTGTTAGGGTGAAGCTAATATATTTGGGTGCAAGAGTGTGGATTTCCTGAACCAGGTCACCAAGTTCATATAAGCAAATATGATTGTTAGCAAATATCTTCGAGGCCGTTTCTTTCATTTGCCATATGTAGGGCTGACTTTGCTCTTCAACTGCTTTCTATTCCAGATCTGTGCAATTATTCAAGGCAAAGAAATATGACCATGAAATAAATGATTTAAGCTGGATATTCCTAGTCCCCCAGTCCTTCAAAAAAACAAAAAAAAAAGACAATTGTTTTTGGGGTCTCTGGGCCCAGTTATTCATATTTTCAGAACCTGGAAATCAATCATTTAAACTACAAAATAGCCAGAAAGAGATTATTTTTTTTCTTCCCAGTGCCATTCTTTTTGTCAGTGGATCAGGTCTTATTTGAAAGCTTCCAATAAAACCTTTGGATCTTGAGTAACTGATTAGAAATGTTATGTAACTTAGAGCTATGTCTAAAAAAATAAACAAAAGGATCTGGGCATCAGAAAACAACATAGATATTGCATCGGTGTACTGGAGACGTAATGAGAAAGGTCTAATGAAAGGATTTTTGTTCAAATAATATTGTTCTCACAAATGACTGGCCTTTTTTGTACAACTGCTTTTCCTTACCCCGATACTGTTGTATAATAACGCCGAACCAAATCCCTCAGCTCCATCTCTTCCTGGTGAACCCTTTCTCCCCATAAATCGTGCTTATGAACCTCTTCAGTCTCCTCCTTAGGTGTTGTGTATGGACCATGGACAACCATGTCAGCATTTTCTGCTTCAGTCCTAGTACTGCAGCCAGAATATAAGGAGTTGCCAGTACTTCTTTCTATTCCAAAGTTCATGTTTGTGTAGCTCAGCATGTGTAAGAAATAGCATACCACAGAATTACTACAACTTTCAGGGCATTCTCAGGGCTCTGATAATGGTGGTTTCTTTTAAGTGCTTCTAGTTCCTGAAATGCAGGTCATTTTAGAAATGCCAATCATTATTGATCCATCTCAAATTCTGATTTGTGAAATACAAAGTCTCAGAACATATTATTGTGGTGGAGGGTCAAATCTTCTATTTTATGGCTTTTACAGATGGAAATTGTCTCCAGTCCCAATGCAGACTATGTTATATTCTAGCACTTAAGGAAGCAGCACCAGAAAAAGGAGAAGAGGCAAGGAAAAATATCCGGAATGCATGCTTAGAAAAGGAAGCTACAATAATAAAGTCCATTTTAATTCAAGATAAAGGGAAATAACTTTAAGCAAACAAAAAGCCTTTGGGCAGGTCTGTGATGATACACATTTGAAAAATGTCTACTCTGATGCTCAAAAAAAAATATATTAATGGATTCCTTAACAGCCTCCAAATGCCCCACATTCCTACATACACAAAGGGATGTCTTATAAACAGCACTATTTGAGGAGACCATTAATTCACTAAATAATGGAAAACCAGCTGCCTTGGATGGTTTCCCATATAAATTCTATAAAGTCTTTAAAGAAACTTGGGGGTCCTTTTCCTGTGCAACTTTCAGCATGGCCTTGAACACAATTACAAGCCAAGACGTTTGGCACGATTCTAACTGAGACTGCACATATCCAGCATCCTTTCATCTCTCTGCAAAGGCATTTTCAAAGGACTTAAATCTGTATTTCTCATTACTGAAAACCACAACTAGCTAAACTTTGTTAACAGAGATTATTTGTTTAACAATAAACATATTTATGGCTTTCTTGTATTAATCAGAGTAAATAACAAGGATCATTACTCATGAAGTGCAAAAATTATTCGGTTGTAATGCCTTAGCTTTTAAACAGTGATAATAAGCTTTTATATCTGTATCAGCAAATCACACTAGATTTGTAAAAGGAAATATTGTTCTTTAAGTACAGAGAGCCTGGAATTAGTCAAAGCACACTTTTTCTACCATAAAATGCTAATTTCTCAAACTAAAAATTGTTGATTGGAAAACATTCATTTCAAAAATCCTTGAGCTTGAAAACTGTTTGAAAAAGTTTCAAAATTATCAAAATAGTCTGTTCAAAATGCAAAATTAAGTCTTTTTCACTAGTGTGCAATGTATAAGATATAGTGACAGTGTTAATAAATTGTTGGAAGTATACTTCAGAAATACTTTAACTGACCTTAATCAAATTCTCCCCCAGTTGAAGGGCAGGTCATCCATACTGAATCGTGTCACTGCATTTCCCAGTTACTGGTTTAGAAAGATGCCCCTGCTACTCTGAAACAAGCAGCTCCTTTCTGGCCTTCTTACAAGGACACAGAACCAGATCTGTAGATTGCTCAAAGCAAGAGATCAAAGATTTTCCTCCTACTTCATGTAGGCCAGGGCTGATCCAAGATTTTCTTAGACTGGACCATCTGCTAACCTTTTGTAATTTTATTTTCCTCATAGGGAAATATAACCACAGAAAGAGGTTTAATGCATAGGGAAAAATCCATTAGTGTAGTTGGAGCTCGCTTTTTTTCCTGGGGTTTTGAATTATTTAATGCTCTAATAGTTTCTTTTCTGAATTTTTATTTCCAATTCTTCATCCTGGTCCAATAAATTTAAAGTTCCTACTCAGTTTTTCAACCTTTTAGTCACTCAGTCCACTTCCTTCCTTCCTTCCTTCCTTC
>NW_008688292.1:0-322 GCF_000695815.1 Acanthisitta chloris
GCGGTAGGATAGGGGCACGGCAGGAGGTTGGCGTGGGAAGGGCAGATTTGTAGGGATCTCTGTCCCCACTATCTGCAGAGATCACTTTTCCCTCCATCTGCAAGAACTCGGTCCCCTTCTGTCTGCGAGGATCCCTGTCCCCTCCTTTTGCAGGGAACCCTCTCCCTCTTGTCCCTTCTCGTCTGCAAAGCTCCTTGTCCCACTTCTACAGACCTTCCTGCTCCTTCATCTATAGGAACCTCTGTCCCCACTTCTGCAGGGACTCCTGTCCCCCCATTAAGAAGGACACCTCCCATCTTCAGAGCCCCATGTTCCCCCCCAT
>NW_008688292.1:365-4746 GCF_000695815.1 Acanthisitta chloris
TCTTCGGGTATCCCTATCCGCCCCTTCTGTTGAGACCCCTGTCCCTTCATCTTCAGAGCCCCGTGTCCCCCCATCCACAGGGAACCCTGTCCCCCCATACGCAGATCCCTTGTCTCCCTTGTCTGCAGAGCCTCCCGTGTGCAAAGCTCTCCCTGTCCCCTCTTCTGTGGAGCCCTGTATCCCCCTCATCCACAGGGATTCCCGTCCCCCTGCATCCACAGGAACCCTTGTCCCCCCACATCCAGAGGAACCCTTTCCCCTCACATCCAGAGGAACCCTTTTCCCCTCAGCTGCAGCACCCCAGTCCTCCCATCTGTAGAGCCCCAGGGTGATTCCCAGTCCTGCCCCTCCCAGCACCAGGGATGCCCTGGAGGTTGTTCAGGGGCAGACAGTGCCATCTGAATCCCTGGGAGAGGGTATGACCTGTCTTCTTTACACATGGGGAAACTGAGGCAAGGAATGATACTGAATCCTTTCTAAGGAGTGGTTTCTCATCCTTTCCCCAAATATTTCCCAAATATCTGATCCTATCACTGCAGCCAAGATCCCCAGGCTTTGCCTGTATCCCAGCATGCCCTCATCTCCCCACTGTGTCACCTCTCTTCTCTCCAGCCTCACATTCTAGTTCCTTAAATTAAAAAAGCCTTTAAAAACATATATTCCCACCTTGCTGGGAAAAATTGGAGTCACCTGGAGTGCTAATCCCACATCACCTCAGGGCTGTGGATGCTCCCTGGAGCTGCTCCTGCGGGGGCTGGCAGAGGAGGGGGCCCTTTGCTTTGCGAAGGCGTTGGGGGATTAGCAGGAGGATTGGTAAATCTGACCCCAGGTAAAGATTAAGACCCAAAAAAAAAGGAAAAACGTTGTGTTTTTCTCCTGTGCTGATGCACCATGAAGATTATACTGGGATGAATCCGTGTGGCGGCGGGTTCGGTTAGGGATGAAGGACAGTGGGGAGGGATGTGAGGATGGGGCAGGGATGGGGGTTGTGTCTGGGGGTCTGGAGATGCCAGAACTGGAGGCGAGCTGGGGGGGAATGGGGAACCTGAGGGGCCAGTCCTCAGAGGTCCCCACGCTGGTGGCGTGGCGGGGGGGGGGGTTTTTGGGGGGGGACAGCCACATCCATAACCACTGCCAGGCTAATCCTGGAAAGAGCTGGCATTGGATCATGTGGGGGTGGCTTCAGTGGCTCTTCCCAAAGGCCAATAGCTCGATGGATAGGGCTGGAAAACACCCTGACAGTGAGAAATAAGTCCCCATCAGCCAGCAGCTACCCCTGTTAAGAGGTGGGACATGCTCTCATCCCACCTGAGTTCCCCAGCCTGCGTCCCACAGATCATCCCTCCATGTGGCCACCTCCAGGCATAACTGGGGACCTGGTGCTGAATATTCCTTGCTTTGTCCAGGCCCCCCACTCTCCCGGCTGGGGGGGGCACCAAGCAGAGCCCCATGAATCTTGGCTTTCCTGGCTGTGATGCTTCCCTGGGAAGTGATGGGAATGACAAGAGGCTCCCCTCCAGGACATGGAGTGGGGGGCATGTCCTGAACTATGTCCAGGGGGGTGGGATGGCACTGACTTCCTTGCCATGGTGCTCCCATGTCCCTTTGGTGATGGAAGGGGAGATACTGGGATCAGGGCAAAGGAAACTGGGGAGATGCCCAGTCCTGAGACCCCTCTCAGGACTGTCTGGCTGTTCTGAAGGACCATGAGACCAGTATGTGTACTGGGAGTGGCTATAACCCTGGGGAAGACCATGGAAGGTCTGACCCTTCCATTAGGAGCAGGATTTTGGGGGGCTGAGCACTGACTTGGGGCTCAAACACTGGTTTTGGGGGGTTGAGCACTGGTTTTGGAGACTGAACACTGGCTTTGGGGTCAAGCAGCACTTTGGGGTGCTGAGCACTGGTTTTGAGGGGCTAAGCACCATTTTGGGGAGCTAAGAACTGGCCTGGTGTTCACGTATCATTCTCCTTTGAGGTCAAGCACTGATTTGGGGGGTTGAGTGCTGTTTTGGGGGGCTGAGAACCATTTTGTGGGACTGAGCACCATCCCGAGGGTCACACACTGTTTTGGAAATAAAGCACCATTTTGGGGGAGTGAACCAGCTTGGGGATTAAGCACAGTTTTGGGGGCCTGAACCTCAATTTGGTGTCTGAGCTTTGGCTTTGCAGTTGTGCACCACTTTGGGGGACCGAGTGCTGGTTCAGGGGCCTCAGCACCAGCTTGGGGAGTGAAGCACTGTTTCGGGGTGCTGAGCACCCTCTTAGGGGTTGAGCGCTGGTTTGGGGGCTGAGCACTGTCTTGGGGGCTGAGCACTGTCTTGGGGACTCAGCACTGGTCCAAGAGGCTGAGCATCATTTTGGGGGCCTCAGCACCCCCTCAGGTGTCAAGCACCTGTCCAGGTGGCTCAGCACTCCCTCAGGAGTTCAGTGCTGGTTTGGGAGGAGCTGAGCATTGGCTTGGTGATTGGGCAGCATTTTGGGAAGCTGAGCACCAGTTTGGGCATCAAGTACCAGTTTGGATGTCTGAGCACCACTTGAGGAGGGCTGAGCACTAGCTTGGGACTGGAAAAATGGTCTGGGGGAGCTAAATGCTGGTTCTGGGGCTGAGCCCTAGTTTGAGGTGCTGGATCCTTCTTGAGAAGGCTGTGGTGGGGGGCACCACACTGGGGGAACATGCTGGGTCTGGCAGTGCAGGGGTGGGGGCCTGTTCCTGCTCTGTCTTTGCTCCCTGTCCTCCAGCACGTGGCCTCGGGATGGGGAGTAGCAGGAAAAGCTGGTTCTTGGGCACTTTGCTGCACCAGTGTGTGGACACATCCCAGCCCTTCCCTGCTTCACTTTCCCTCCTGCAGTGGAGCTCTTCAGGGTTCTCCCTCACTGCCTCCTGCCCAGAGCATTCCAGCTGCTCTTCCACTGGGCTGCCATGGGCATCCCATCCCGGACAGGCAGGAATGGGAAGGAATGCCTCATCCCCGTGCCCAGCAGCCAGGAGTCAAATCCACCAGGACCTTCTCCTGAACCGGGGTGGCCCTCAAGCTGGTGGCCACATTGTGGTGCTGGTGTGTGAGGATGGGTGGGTGGGTGTGGGTGCAGGGAACACCTTTTGCTGCCAGCTGAGCTGCTGTCATCAGAGCAGAGGGAGCCACAGTCCCCTTCCCTGGGGGTCTGCAGGTCTGGGGAGGTGAAGAGACAGGTGTCTCGAGCTGCAGGGCAAGGAGGGCACATGCCCACTCTGTGCTTCACAGGTCACCTTGGACCCTGCTGGCCCCAGCCAGCCTGGGGACCCATCTGTCACCATGCCCATGCCTGGGGTGGAAACAGCTGCACCATCCCAGGGGAGACCAGGGGATGGGACAGGGCTTTTTCCTGGCTGCAGGGCCGTGCTGTGTCCCAGGGCTTGTCCCTTGTGCCAGCGCCTGCTCTGGTTGCACCTTTAGGCTCCTCATGGCATTTCCTTTCTACCCAGGGAATGCAGCCCTCCTTCTCAGGTTGCCCCCACTCCTCCCTCCCGAGGGGTGGGGACAGTTCCAGACCAGGAGGAACATACCCATGGCTCCATGCCCAGTGTCTGCATCACCCTGAGAGATTCATGCCAGTGCTTGGTCCCTGCAGGCGTCCCAGGATGTGGTGGCACTGAGAGCTGGGGAGGGTGTGATGATGATAGAAGGTTCCTTCATAGGAGAGGGAGGAGCAGTGCTGCTGGGGGCACTGGTCCCATCCTGGAGGACAAAATCCTGCTCTTCCATCCCCTGGCTGTCTTTGCCCTGGGAGGCTGATGCCGGCTGCTCCCACAGCTGCTCCCCAAAGCTCTCCATGGGGTGAGGGTCTCCCTGTGCACATCCTAAACTTGCCCAGGAATGGCATCCTGGGGCTGGAGTCAGTGTCCCAGAGTGGGGAGCAGCTCTTGGGTCCATCAGAAGTGGGTGCACCCCACCTAGTCCTGCTGCCCCTAAGCACCTGCATCATTTATTGTGTGGAAATAAGAAACTTGGAAATTCAGGGTTGGAGAAGGGCCTGGGGCTGTCAACAGACTTTGAGGGTGCAAGTGGGTGCTGGGGAGGTGGGAAGGAATGCAGTGCCCCGTGACAGGGCAGCTGGTACCCTGGATGATGCTGAGATGCAGAAAGTATCCCTCTGAGTATTCCTCTCAGAGTCTGGCTGTAGGTGTGCACGGGGCTGGGGACAGGGACAGCTCTTCTAAAGACACCCTGTGTGCCCTCTAGGCTGAGACTGCCCCAGACTCATCTCATGGGTGAAAATAACCGGGGCGAGGATTCTTGGCCACATCCCATCGGGGGGGGGGGCACTGCCTTGCCCTGGAAGGACTCTCCGGAGGGGTTCTCTATCGGAGCTTTGTGCCGGGTGTGTGTGTGTGTGGTGT
>NW_008688293.1:0-2733 GCF_000695815.1 Acanthisitta chloris
GATTCTATGATTCTATGATTCTTTCCAGAAATATGGAAGTAGGTGGGGAAAGAAAACAAATATTTTTTTCTTTAGAACTGAAATGTGGAGAAAAGTTGAAAACTATGATTGGTTTTTGCTAATTGAAACTTTATTTTTATTTTCTTATAGAAACTGAACTTTTTTAAGGAATAAAAATGCATGCACCCTTTAGCTAATACATTAAAGGTTTTTTATACATTTATGAACTAAATTAATATAATTCAAAATTTAATAGAATAAAAATTATGACAAGTATACTGGAAAATAAGGCATTGAAGTGTGAGATTTTTTTTTGAAGTATTTCTAACATGGGAAGAAATAAAATGCTGAAAACAGGAAGCATCAGGGTTTCTAATTTATAAACAGAAATGAAAATTTTATTTGCATATAACGAGCAGTTTGCAAATAGAAATCTAGTGTTATGATACAGATGCAGAAGATAGTGATGTTTCTAAAGAGTGAAAATTATGTGCTATATGCAAATGCACCGTCATACATATATACTTTTTAATATAGTTAAGGCAATATCATATTAGGAATCAAGGGTAAAACTGGCAGGCATCTAAGAAGGAAATGTAGGCTGAAGTGGGTAATGCCTTTCTCATATGCTGCCTGACATAATTTGGGCCGTTGTTGTAAGAACCAGATAACCCAAGCTATTTGCTATCTGTGTAATATCAAACAGGACTGTGACTCATGCACAGCACACCATGCAGACCCCATCCACAGAAGAAGGTCCCCCCCTTCAGTCATTCAAGCAATTATAGGATTTTATTGCAAGAAAATGACTCTATTAATCGTTTCTACTGTCTCAAACCTTATCTTTGCTGCCACCTAACTGTATTATTGCTTAATACATCTGATCTGCCCATCCTGTAATTTCTCTGATAAATTAGTCTCTGCTTACCCTCATTCCAGTCCATAATGCATACTGTGCTGCTCAATTAATTTCTCTTTTACCAGTACATAATTTTCCCTTTGCATGCTACAAAACAGGCCACCTACAATCAATCCATAACAATGTGATCTTTCTAATTGGTAACCCCTGTGCCAGCAACAGGGATTACCAGCTGTTTCTTTACAGCCCCAATCAGGTAATGGATTTCCAGATATGGTTTTGTAGCAGGTTGATCCTCTTTTAGTCTCTGTCTCTCTAGCAAAGGTGTTTCCTATTCCAGAAAGCTGATTCTGTGCTTTCAACATAGACTCTCACAAAATATTGATTCTATTTCCTCTAACTCATTAAAACCGACCCCATTTCAGAGTCCATCCAGAGCTTTTTTCTCCACACTCCAGAAAAGAGACACATTCTGTTAGCAGTAGCAAAACAGAGGACACTGCAAAAGGATTATATTGGGACTCTGTTCCCTTTACTGTGGTGGTAGAGTGGAACTAGGGCAAAGCTGAAGATAGCCTGATTTCTCTCTTTTTAATTATGATTATTAACCCACATTCCTACTGTATTCCTCTGCATTAATGTTTGGGGAAGCCAAAAAGGCTGGCGCACAAAGATTTGACTAGATCACGTGCACTACGTTACTTGAATTGAAGCTTGTACCACCACCACCATGCACTAAACCAAGCTCCACACTTGTGTCTCTTTGACACTGGTGTCATGCTGTAGTAGGTATAGTTACAGGAAGGTGTGTGTTATCTCAACAGTAGAGATGGAACAATGAAGATAGAAAAGCAAGGAACAGATTTAATTCATCTGCCTTCGCAAGTGCTTAATACTCATAAATCAGGCCTTAAAAGTAGCTCAACCAAGGCCACAATGGGAATTATGTCAGACCTGAAATTAATATATCTTTGATATCATTCTTATACCAAAAAAAGTGACAAAAACATGTCTCTGTCATCTGGAACCTGTCAGTTTGTAATCTCAGTCTCTAAAGTTTTACTACTTGGGCAACAAATCTACTGCAAACTCTGCCCCCAAAAATGTAGGCTTCAGTGCTCCCAGGTATAATAGCATCACAGAGACCCATATCCATAAGTTGAATCTCACTGAGTACTGCAGCAGATATGTTTTTACAGTACCATTTTACCAGTATACATGAAAAGTCCAGACTTTTTCAGGGTCTTGAGCAAATATGTAGAAAATAAAACGCACACATCTGATCTGTGTTAAAAAAGGAGGCTTGAGGTTTTTGTTCTGGCCCACACCTGCATTTTCTAATATGATAAGAGCAGACATCTATTCTGGATTTATTAGGCAGAGCTAAATCTGGCTGAATTTGAGGTCTTGATAGTACTTTTGTACTGGGAAACATTGGGACCTAGATTTCATCAGTGGACCCAAAGCAGTTTTACTTGGCTTTTATTTATGCCATGTCATGTCCATGCTTTTGTGTCACTGTGATAATTGACATGCTGGATCCTGACTCTGTATCTGAAAAGGTGGAAGCACAGAATCACTTCCTATGTCATTGGTATAATTTGCAGGCCTGAGACTAGTCCTGTTAAGGAACAAGAAGACACTCCAGCTTAGCTCCCATAGGAACGATAATGGCCTCTTCTCTATGCGCGCACTAAACTATCCCCCCACTCAGGTCTTCGATACAACTACCGAGCAGGAGGAAAAAAGATGCCGGCCAGAGAATGCTCAAAGTACGGGGCGGGGCGGGACGCGGTGTAAAGCCGAATGCGGAAGGAGAGGTGATGATGCTATCTATTCATTCTTTTTCTCTCTTTTTTTTTTCTCTCTCTCTC
>NW_008688294.1:0-3941 GCF_000695815.1 Acanthisitta chloris
CAACTCGGAAAAGTGGAAGCCAGGCTGAAGAGACAAGTGGAAGATGCTTTCCTTCGCTGTTTTTTTTTTCCTCCCCTCTTTCTCTACCTCTTCCCCCCTCCCCTTTTCTTTTGATCTGGAGTTTCTGTCTCAGAACGGTGAGAGTCCGCCCGCCGCGACAGCGCCGAGTCGGATGGGGCACGAAGAGCAGTCCCGGGCTGGCTGGCTGTGTGGGAGGGGGCCGAAGCGCTGACAACCAGAAGGGTAAATGCTCACTGCCCCAGAGAGGTGCGTGGGGAGGGAGCTCGCTGCACGCTCGTCACATGCCTCTGGGCTGAGAATCCTTCTCCCGGCGTCTTTTTTTCCTCCAGTTTTCCGAAGCCCTCTGAAGTAAACTGATGTAGTGTTATTAATGGGGTCTATAATGCTTCAGCCGAAAATGTGTGTGTTGGAGAAGAGGGAATGAACTTATCTAACTGGTCAGCGAGAGATAACAGACTTTTCTCATCCCTCGCCCCCTGTGCGCTAAGGTAAAAAGGTTAAGTAACGACAGAAGAATTAAGCAGGGGTAATTTCTTACCGGTATGTGGAACAAGGTTTGTGTTTCTCTCTGACCTCACTTTCAGGGATGACCTGCATTGCTAGAGTCCCCTGAATTTTGCTTGACTGTTGGAGGAAAAGGCAGGAAGGAATCTTAACATCTCTATTAATACTCCCTAATAATAACTGGGTGATGTCTTAATCCTGGTGACTCTCTGTCAGGGGGTACCTGCCACCCCATATTTCTTTCAGTCTGACTGACGGGCTAACAGCAGGTTGCTGCCTCTGTCGCAGAGGTGAGAGGCACAGGTGAGCTGGGAGGAAAAACTGAGATCTGAAGAGGGCTTCCTAATAGGGGTGTTCGGGCTTTTTCAAGTGTCGCAGACATACTCATTAAACACAAGGAGCTCAGGGCCGGTGTGACGGTGCTATAAGGGAATGAAACTAGAACTGTTGATTATCTGGACAGTTCTCAACAACCTCCTTCCAGGATATCTCATGGGCAGCTGAATAAAAGGGAATAATGCTGGTGATGGTAGAGAGGAAATTAATGCGGGGTGCACTTAAAAAGGAGTAAAGTAGGAAACAAACCCCCTGATGAGAGCAATGTGGACATCAGAGCAACAAGGTGCCATAATGCTTAGGAATCTCCTGTGCTGCTGATGGAGTAGTTATGCACAAGGGGAAATTATGCTCACTTTTAAAGGTGCACTGGAGAAATAGGGGACAGGAGGTGAGACTGAGAGAAGAAACTCTTTTTATGAAGAGGTTATTTTACCTTTGTACATTTCTTTCTGCCTGATTCAAATGGGCTCCGCTTGCCTGCTCATCTGTGAATGTTAAAAGGGGATGCTGGACCTGTGTAGGTTACAAATGGACTAAAATGGAAGCTTTTGCTAACTAAACCAATTCCTTTGAAATCAAGGTTGAATGAGGTTGTTAACAAAAATGGGTCTGTTTTACTCCCATAAATGGCTCTTTTTTTTTCTTTCGTTTTTCCCAGAGGCCGGTCTGATTTCTACCATCTAAAAATCCCGCCGTTGTGGCTAGTATCCAATTCTCCCCATGATTTTAAGAGGCTTTGGCATGTAGGGTTTTCTTTGCAGGGTTTTCTTCTTTTGAGGTCTCTGGCAGCAGTGGGGGTATTCATAGTTATTACTGCATGGAGAAGGCAGGATTTCAGGATTACCCCTCCTAGTAGTCCTGGTGCATCGCAAGGAGGACACTTGATGCCTTGTAGGTAGATGTTGCAACGTGCCCATTACTTTTACATCCGCAAAGGCTACTTAGCAAGCCGGGCCATGGCCACGGCCTCAAAGGCAGCTGCCTGCTCTTCTGGCTCTGGGCTGGGGCTGTAGCAGTGCTTTAGGGTGTGTGCTGGCCCTAGTGTGGCACTGGTATCACCCAGAAAGTCCAAGAACTGCTTATGGCTCTGTGAGTGAAAAGCTTCCTTGGCAAGTACACTCTGTGGTGCCGAGAAGAAGTAGAGACACAGTTAGACTTTTCTGTGGTCTTTGCAGATATCATTGAAGAGAAGGGGCAGACTGAAAAAATAACAACAATAATAATGTTTTTGACTTGATGTGTTGTGGCATCACGTCAAGTTATGTCAGCGAGGTAACAGCATTTTGTGCGTTTGAAGTGACATAATATAACTTGACTGATGCAACATGACTTGGTATTAGAAAATACTGGTTTACAGTGGAACTTTGGCAGATATCTCCCTAAAACAAATGCTAGGAACTGAGAGAAGGGGTGGGGAAGGTTGAGAGTGAAAAACTTAAAGGTTTGCATTTTAGTCAGTTCCACTGCATAAATCACTTCAGAATTTGCTGTGGGCAAGCCAACCTACGCACTGTGCAGCACATTTATAAATTTCAAGATAATGAGAGTTAAGATATTTCTCAAATACATAAATGTTTTGATTGCAGAGACCAGATTTCTGCTTAAAAAAGTAAACTGACATCAGGTATCATGATTAATTCCAACAGATTGTGTTAATTGTAGTTGACTTTAATTGCTGTACAAATGTGTTGGGGTAAGAAAACTTTTTTTCCTGTTGGTGTGTGAAATGAGTAAGCAGATAAAGTGTTTTAAAATATCTCTTTGCAAAGAGAGTAATCCAGCCTCTATGACATGATGGAGCAGTAAAGGAATAAAATGTACATTGATCCGGTACTGCGTATTTTTTCATGAGTGCATGATGTCTGCCAGTTTGCTCTGCCACAGAATTCAGCTACGACAGACAATGGCTAACTTCATTTTTATCAAAACCCTGCCTTTCTTGTAGCTACTAAATAGTTTAAGTTGAAATGTGACATATATATTTTGGGTAAGTTTGACCTTTCTGAAGGTGATAAAGTAGAGAAGTAGGCAAACAACAAGATGGAACATTTTTGGAGTTCACCATTTTCTAATGGAGGCCAGTAGTATACTGGAAGTATTAAGTTACTTCAAGTTTAGAAAAGCTGGTGGTTTTGTTAGTTTCATCTTCGGGATAAATCCCTCCTCCTTTCTAGCTTGTGATGCTTCTTAAAAGAGTGATTGTTTATGATGGTTGCACTTTGATGCTAAAATACATATTCAACACTGGCAAACTAGTATCAGTGGGAAACATGAGTTGTTCAAAGTACTAGATGAAAACAGTTCAATGTAAAATGATACATTTAACATCAAATATGCTCAAGGACTGTTAGGATTAAGTATTGTGAATGAAGGGGGAAGGAAAAGCCACTTCAGCTGGGGATAAGGAATCTAATTAAAAGTCGGTATTAAGGATATATAACTTGAGCCTGCTATCATGCTCTTTGGAGTACCGTTGTACCAGTTGTAAAGGGGAGGAAGAAGTGTCATTAAAGCAGGAATTAAATGTTTTCTCAGATTAAAAGACTGAGATGAGTGAAATGGTGCTGTTGATCTTGGTACTGAAGCATCTGATCCCGCAATCCTTGTGAGCACCATCGGTGACAACAGATGACTTGTCTGAAAAAGGATTGAGAGTTGCGACAGGAAGGATAAAAGATGCAGGCCCCCAACTTGTCACTTTATATTTGGGCATTGATGCCATTTCTGAAAAGTGGAGCAAACCACATTTGATTTGTTAAATTCATTTTAAGATCGACCTAGGGAAAATGGAGCTGTATTCTCTGGAGTGTTCCCTGAAACTAATACCTACATGTGAAAACAAACCCAAAATGTTTGTACAGAAAATTAGTATCAAGTTTTAGGTCACCAGGGATGTGTGAAATCTAGCTGGGAGCAGCAGGGCTGGCGTAACGCAGCGCGGGTCGGGTCGCCAGCATCAGCTGCGGAGAGTTCGGAGCCTCTGACCCGCCTGGTTTCAGACAGAACCCGCGCTCCTAGGGGAGCAAACCTGGAGCCACGCTGGTGCTCCGGGCGCAGGCAGTCCCGCAGGCGAAGCG
>NW_008688295.1:0-443 GCF_000695815.1 Acanthisitta chloris
TCTTAATACCTAATCTAAACCTCCCCTTACGCACTTTCATACCATTCGCTTGGGTCCTGTTATTGGTCATCAGAGAGAAGATATCAATGCCAGCCCCTCTGTTTCACTCATGAGGACATTGTAGATTGCCATGAGGCCTCCTCTTGGTCTCCTCCAAGCTCAACAAGCCAAGTGACCTCAGCTACTTTTTATATGTCTTCCCCTCTACGCCCTTCATCATCTTAGTAGCCTTCCTTTGGATGCTCTTTAATAACTTTATATTTTTATTATATTGTGGCACCTAAAACTTCACACAGGACTAAAGGTGAGACTGCACCAGTGCATAGGAGAGTGAGATGATCACTTCCCTCAACAGACTGGTGATGCACTCCAGGACATGGTTGGCCCTCCAGGCTGCAAGGGCACATTGCTGATTTATAGAATAGAATCATAGAATCAACCTG
>NW_008688296.1:0-233 GCF_000695815.1 Acanthisitta chloris
GCGTGGGAATGGACACGGGCACGGGCGCCGGGATGTGGTCTGGGCATAGTCGCTGCCCTCGCTCATCCCTCACAAAATGGTTCCCGATCCCAGCAGAAAAGCCGCTGATCTGCCTAAATCCCTTTCCATTCCCACAGCCTCGTGCCCACCCGTGGGGTCTGGGGCGTGGGTCTGGTCCCACCAGCCGCTGTCCCACCCTGGCTGTGTCCAAGCCTCAGTGACTCCTTCGGTGC
>NW_008688296.1:275-3585 GCF_000695815.1 Acanthisitta chloris
ATGTGCCATAGCGTAGGAAAACTGGGTTTGGGAATGGGATCCCTGTCCCAGATCTGGGCTCACTGCCCATTCCCACCATCCCCATGCCAGTCCCAGCATCCTCATCCCAGTTCTGTCAATCCAATGGCAGTTCCACCATCTCCATTCCAGCTCCACCATCCCTGTCCAGCTCTGCTGTCCCCATCCAGCTCCAACATCCCTATCCTGTCTCCATCACCCCTTCCCAGGCTTCTCCTCACTATTTCTCCCTTTCCTACCCCAGGAATTTTAGAATCCTTCCATGTCCGAGTCAGCAGGACGAAGGGAAAGCAACTGACCTCTAGCCAGGGCTGCTGGGATGCGGGATCCCTCCGGGCTTTGAGGGCCTGGAATGGGGATATTAACTTGGAGCACCTTCCATGGCTGGTTTGAACCCTCTAAGAAAGCCACTGGGCACGAACAGGGAGCTCTGCAGTCAGGGCTCTCCCAAACACTGTTTGCTACTGATGTTGCTGAGGAGAGGCAAAACAAGGGATTTGGGGTCTGACTGGATCCCAGTGGGTGGTTTCCAAGGCTCATTTGAATTCCTCGTGCCATTCCTGGGGCACCATCGGGGCCACATTGTAGCCCATAGAGCTAGGACAGACTTCCTGGCACCTTGGGGCTCCATGGATTTTTTGGGACAACTCTTCCTTTGCCAGTGGGAGGTAAGGCCACAGCAGCTTTTTTGGAGCAGCCACATCCCACAGCACGGATGGAGCTGATGTGGGAGTTAAACCCTTTGGATTTCGCTTCCCTGGGTAGGGATTCTCTGGATTTTGCTTCCAACCTGGTCAAATCCACTACTGGCTCAGGACCACAGCACTTCCCATATTTGGCCTTTCATAGAAAACTGTCCCCAAATGAGAACTGCAATTTTCCAAGGGAATATTCCTTCGGTGAGAATAATTCTGGAGAAAAGGGAATTGTAATAGAGGTGAATTTTTCCAGTATTCCCGAGACATAAAAAAATAGCAATTATTTTTAGTTTTAAAAATCTTTATATTTTTTCTTTGTATAAACTGGTTTTTTGCTTCTAGTTTTCCAAACTTATTTTGAGGATAAAGCACTGTTTTCCTGGAAAACTTTTGAGCTTCTATTTATCCCTTTAAAAAATCATAATTTATGGAGATTTATTGCCTTTCTTTGGATTTTTACAAACTCATAGCATTGGGGCCAGAGGGGAGAATCAACCCATGGAAAATAATGCCTGTTTGGCTCTGGCTTGTGGAATTTTCATGGATACTCTGCATGTAGCCCTGGCTCTCGGGACAGCACCAACCCGACCTGCAGACGATCTTTAATTCCATTTATTTAACATTTCCATTTATGTAACATTTCCTCCCCCAATAAACCGCTTTTTGGACCAGTTCTTATCGGTCCTAGGAGAATATCTCCCTGGAGATGTTTGCCTGATGGATATTGTCCGTTTCCCTCACAGATGCCAAAGGGATGATCCAGATCAGGTGGCCTCTGGACCTCAACTGGTCCAAAACCTTTTCAACTCCTATTTATCCTTTAAAAAAATCCATAATTTATGGAGATTTGTTACCTTTACTTGGATGTTTATAAATTCACAGTGTTGGGGCCAGAGGGGAGAACCAACCCATGGAAAATAGTGCCGGTTTTACTCCAGTTTGCGGGATTTTCATGGATACTCTGCATTCAGCCCCGACGCTGCAGACGATTTTTAATTCCACTTAATTAACATTTCCTCCCCCTATAACCACCTTTTTTGGACCAGTTCTCCCAGTCCTGGGAGAGCATCTCCCTGGAGATGTTTCATTGATGGATATTCTCCCTGTTTCCCTCACAGATGCCAAAGGAACAATCCAGGAGATAGTGTTCCCAAGGGGTTGGACCTGGACTGATCCAAATCCTTTTTAGCTCCTATTTATCCTTCAAAAAAATCCATAATTTATGGAGATTTAAATTCACAGTGTTGGGGCCAGAGGGGAGAACCAACCCATGAAAAATGGTGCCTATTTAACTCCAGCTTGTGGATTTTCATGGATACTCTGCATCCAGCCCCAATGCCGCAGCCGATCTTTAGTTCCATTTAATCAACGTTTCCTCCCCCAATAACCGCCTTTTTGTACCATTTCCTGAAGATGTTTTCCTGACGGTTGTTGTCCCTGTTTCCCTCATAGATGCCAAAGGGACGATCCGGGAGATTGTGTTGCCCAAGGGGTTGGACCTGGACCGGCCCAAGCGGACAAGGACGTCCTTCACGGCGGAGCAGCTGTACCGCCTGGAGCTGGAATTCCAGCGCTGTCAGTACGTGGTGGGAAGGGAGAGGACGGAGCTAGCGCGGCAGCTCAACCTGTCTGAGACACAGGTAAGGCTCCTGGTGCTCCTGGTGGCTTCTCTGTGCTGCTCCCCAGTCCTGTGTGCTGGGTGGAGGGGACAGGGATGTGTGTGTGGTGCCACAGGTGACGGTTCTTCTCCATCCCTTCCTTTGGAGAACAAGGAATGGTTGAGGTAGAGTTGGGGGTCTACAGAGACTCCCCAGTGGGAAGTGTCTGGAGCCAGGCTGGGAATGCCCAGCCTGGAGAAGAGAAGCTCCAGGGAGACCTTAAAGCCCCTTCCAGTTCCTAAAGGTGCTCCTAGAGAGCTGGAGAGGGACAAGGCATGAAGGGACAGGACAAGGGGGAATGGCTTCATTCATGGAGATTTAGATGGATATTGGGAAGGAATTCCTCCCTGTGCGGGTAGTGAGGGGCTGGGATGGAATTCCCAGAGACCTGTGTCTGCTCCATCCCAGGAAGTGTTCCAGACTAGGTTGGATGGGGCTTGGAGCCACCTGGGCTGGTGGGAGGTGGCACTGGATGGAAGTGGATGGGATTTAAGGTCCTCCCAAGCCAACCTATTCCATGATTCCATGAAAACCAGGAAGAGGAAGAGCAGGAGGGTGTCGGTGAGGTCTTCCTAGCAGCATCCACAGCGTGGGGTGGGCGAGAGGGTGGAACAGTACCGTGGGTGCCACAGGGATCAGCCATGTCCGAGCTGGTGTATCCCACACGGATCCCGGCGGGATGGGGATGCCACCAGACACTGTCCCCATGGAATGGTGCCTGGTAGCTCTTCTCCATCGCCTTTCTGTGTGCAGCTTTGGCGGCAGGGAGGGATGTTCCTGGTTTTCCGGAGGAATTCGGGTGAGTGGAGCAAGGAGAGGTCGTGACGTGCCCAGAAGTTGGTGTGTCTGATCAGGGTTGTTTTGGCTTGGAAGTGTGTGGGGAAATAGTGATTGGAATGAATACAAATGATGAAATGAAATAAAATAAAATAAAAT
>NW_008688297.1:0-514 GCF_000695815.1 Acanthisitta chloris
TCTGAGCTCCCAGGCGGGGCCAGGCCACGCAGGAGCCGTGGAACCAGTCCCGGCACAGCTGGCACTGCAGCATGCCAGGCCCGGAGGGTTGCCCACACACGCAGGATGGAGGCCCAGGGCCTGGCAGGGGTGGGGCGGCTTTCTGAGCGTTGGCGTGGCGCAGCCGCAGCATCCCCTCCTTCTCCTTCTGCTCCCCCTCCTTGAACGCCACGATCTGGTGGGATAGAGGCAGAGAGTTAGTGAGTTCCTAGTGGAATAAGGTTCCTGGTGGACAAAAAAAAGTGTCCCCGAGGTGACAGTGTGGCCCTTGGGATGAAGGTCAATGGTGTCCTGATGGGCATTAGGAGGAACCACAGGTCAGGGGATGATCCTGACCCTCTGCTCAGTCCGGGTGAGGCACACAGAGTATTCAGAGGTTGGGATGAACCTTAGAGATCATCTAGTCCCAACCTCCTGCTGCCCTGGGGCAGGGACAACTCCCACCAGAGCAGGTTGTTGCCTAAGGTTTCATCCA
>NW_008688297.1:1227-1608 GCF_000695815.1 Acanthisitta chloris
TGGGGGCATCCCCAGGGTCCCTGGGGCATCCACAGCCTCCCTGGGCAACCTGTGCCAGTGTCTCCCTGTCCTTACAGTACAGAATTCCTTCCTAACATCTCATCTAAATTTCCCTCTTTCAATTTATCCCCCATTCCTCCATATCCTTTCACTGCCAAGTCCTAACCACAAGTTCCTCTCCAGCTTCCCTACAACTCCTTCAGATCCTGGAAGGAAGAGAACCATTAGGGCTGGAAAAGAACCACCAAGGCTGGAAGAGAACCATCAAGGCTGGAAAAGAACCACCAGGGCTGGAAGAGAACCACCAAGGATGGAAGAGAACCACCAAGGTTGAAAGAGAACCACTAAGGCTGGAAAAGAACTACCAGGGCTAGAAGAGAA
>NW_008688298.1:0-378 GCF_000695815.1 Acanthisitta chloris
CACCATGTGGGTGTCCAGACATGGGGGTCGCCAGCACTGCCAGGGGTCAGGGCACACTCCTTCCCCACCCTCAGCATCCCCAGGCCTCCTGGACCACCCCCTAGGTCGCTGTGTCCCCCGACCCCTGCCCAGTGCCACTCACATCATCGAGGCTCTTGGTGACATCAGGTTTGTCAGGGTCCCCACACGATGCCATGAGCTCCACGCCAAGACTGCCCAGCGTGTCCAGCTCCCCCTGCAGTGTATCGATCTCCTCCCGCAGCGCCTGGTGAAGCCCCAGTCAGCGGGCACAGACCTGGGCTGGCACTGCCCCAGCCTGGGCAGTGTGTGCCCTGGCACTGTCCAAACCTGGGGCTGGCACTGCCCAAACCTGGGGCC
>NW_008688298.1:402-639 GCF_000695815.1 Acanthisitta chloris
ACTGCCCAAACCTGGGGTTATCCACACACTGGCACTGCCCAAACTTGGGACTGGCACTGCCCCAGCCTGGGCTGTGGGTGCCCTGGCACTGCCCAAACCTGGGGCTGTCTATACACTGGCACTGCCCAAACTTGGGACTGGCACTGCCCCAGCCTGGGCTGTGGGTGCCCTGGCACTGCTCAAACCAGGAGCTCCCTGTGCCATGCTATAACCCACACCAGGATCTCCCTGTGCCTG
>NW_008688299.1:0-256 GCF_000695815.1 Acanthisitta chloris
CCATGCACGGGCACTAGTGGGCGCTGCACTTTCTGTTCAGTTTCTCTAAGCAACGATACTCCTCATTGCATCCAACCGCGCACTGGGGGCAGCCGGGGAGGGGGAAACTATTGCTTCAATATAAAAGACTCCGTCTGTGTGTGCAGTCTACAGGCAGTTGTCAGTTATGCTTCTTTGCTTTACTGGAGCTGAGCTGGGAGAGGTCACTGGCAAGCAAGCACCAGGCAAGCAGACAAACTACTGCTTTTTTTTTTTG
>NW_008688299.1:321-1732 GCF_000695815.1 Acanthisitta chloris
TGTCGCTCCCTTCACTACTGTGTTTTTACTACACAAAACGCCCGTGATGTTCCCAAGAAGCACAACTGAAAGCTGTCGAAGAGCTGTACAAGCCACGTTAAATTTGAGCTCTTTCTGGTGTGGTTGGCAACATAACTTTATTTTGTCTAGGCTGGGGGTGGAGGGGGAATTTTGAAAAAATCTCCACTGACACGTTTCTCTTGTTATTTAACAAAGAAGGGATCTCTTTGGTACTATTGCAAGAGACGCGCAAAAAAACTCTGGGCATATTACCCGAGCCTACTTAGCAACTTTCAGACTTTGCTCCTCTGCTTTGGTACCTGAATACAGCAGGCAGAAACGGGGGATAACGCTCCCACGCAAATGAAGAGGACAGTTGCTCGCCCACTCTCTTCTTAGGATAGTGGAAGACGTACCGGTTTTCCCTAAAGCAGATTTTTTTTTTTTCCCGGTAGACCGACGCGTGGAAAGCGCCAGTGCATTGTCTTCTGACAGCTGATGCTTATCGGGCCGGTGGGGGTATTGTGTTTCAGCTCGTGGCACTGGAATACCTTGTAACGTTCTTTTGAAGTTAAATGGCTTCATTTTGTTTCCATGTATGAATAACTCTCCGAAGAACTATAGTGACCCAAAAGTCGACCCGTTTACGACGCCCGTCCAAGCAACCTGTTCCTCTCTCTCGGGCGGAGCTTTACCCAAGAAAGACCTCAGTCCTCGCAGCAGGCGAGCGGGGGGAGGAAAGGGGGAGGGAGAGGCTCCTCAATCAGCCCAAGTTGCATCGTAATTAAATTGTATTTTATCCTACAGAGGCATGCAAAATATCGAGCAAAATACAAGTTTAAGTAATTTGTTTGTATTCTTACCTGTAGGAGTTGGAAATTAACAGCCCCGCTAGTTTACTGTTAAGCCTGGAGAGCGAGAGATTGCTTTGCAAACATTACAGTTATTATGTCTGCAGTTGGTACTCTTTGTATAAATTATTGATCAGCCATCTTATTTTTCTTTCTGCTTAATGGATATTATAGCATAGCCGTTTACACGCTATAGTTAAGGTTGTGTCAGCACTTCCATTTATAACATCTCCCTCTTACCCAGAGTTTATAACTCGCTATAAAAATCTGCTCTGGGCTGAAACTTTTCAAGGTAGGGCTCAGACTTTTAAAGGTCTTTCCCTCGACGCTCGTCTCCCTCCCCCTCACCCCACAAAGAACAATTAAAGATGTTTGTCTGCTTTTTCTGAAATATGAGAATTAATAAAGGTAACCCCCCCACCCCAATGTTTTTCATTCACTTTAGTGACTTGAAGAAGAAAAGGCTGCTTCTCGCAGGCTGTCAGAGCACATATAAAAAAGAAGGCAGTGTGCATTGTTTATTGTTGTTGTTATTATTAAGAGAAGCAGTTGGTGGGGGA
>NW_008688300.1:0-7081 GCF_000695815.1 Acanthisitta chloris
CCTGGCAGTGTTCAAGACCAGGCTGGATGAGGCCTTGAGCAACCTGATCTAGTGAGGAAGTGTCCTGGCCCATGGCAGGGGGGGTTGGGACTAGATGGTCTGTAAGGACCATTCCAACCCTTAAATTCTATGATTCTATGATCTATCCTACACACACACACACATTTTTGTTACTAAATGCATACAAGGGCATGTAAGTAACGAGTGATCTAACTTTACTTTAAAATAAGAAACACCATGATCAAAGACCGAGAAAATATCAATCAATTGTAACTAAACTGTCAATGTATGATAGGTGTAAAACTAAATTAAAAATTAACAAACAAACAAACAAAAAAAAAAAACCAAACCCAAAACAAACAAACAAAACCTAAATGAACCAAAATACCCCAACCCAATGTAAAGATTTTAATATGCAAACAGAGACACTTGACTTTGCACTGCATAGCCAGTAGTCATTATGAGCCCAGTATGATTTTCATGGTAACTGTCTGGAGAATCATATAAATATGTTTACATCAAAACCACACTAAATCCAAAATGCATTTGTCAGTTTGCACAGAAGACAGTCAAGCTGTCATTGACTGCAAGGAAGCTCAGAAGAAAACAATAACAAGTTAAAAAAAAAAAAAAAAAATCAGAAAAAGAGTATAAAGACCGAAAAGTAGTGAAGTCAGATAAGCAAAACATAGTCCTTTCTCACTGTCAGGGAAAGCTTGCAGATGACAGCATTACATTTTATCAGACTGACATGGAACAAAGGGCATATTTTGGTTAGACAAGGCTATTTTAAAGCCCCTTCTCATTGACACATCAGGCCTATGCCCAGAGTGATGTCTGAGGTGACACAATGAGTAGCGCAGGGAATACTTTGATTTTTTTTTTTCCACTGTATTGGAAACAACTATCTCATTGACGGAAAAATGTTCATATTTCACATACACATATGCACAAACTGACCAGAAACCCATGCTTGATTTAATCCCACAGACCCACATTCTTAACTGTGTTTCCTCTTTTGTTTCCCTGCTGGTAGGCTGCATTATTAGCTTGTGTGCTCTGCAGGCCTAAAACCTAGCCTGCAAAAATCTTTTGAAATATTTAACACATACGAGTACTATGTAAATAGTAATAATAATCAGTGGCCTTTTCCTGCTCTGCATTTTGAATGTATTTATTACGAGCTAGACAAATAATGCAGGATTGTAGCATTCTGCCTCCACATTCCTCATCTTCCTCTTCCAATTTACCAGAGCAATGATGAAAGAGGAGTTTTTGCTCCAAACCTGTAACAACTGCAGCACAGATTCTCACAGTGTGTAGCTCTCCAAAATGAAGATCCATCTTCTGCACAGGGGCAGAAACTGATTTCCTTAATCAGTTTAGAGAAGATCAGAAGCCTGTCCAGTGACCCACACTGCTCGAGAAACCGCACCAGCAGTGGAGGCTACAGAGGCAGCTGCTTTTAGGCCAGCAACAGCATGCTCAGCATGAACAGACTGTACTAAGATTTTTCTCCCACACACAAAACCAAACTGCTCCTGTGCCCCCTTTGTGCTGACGGAGCCTGTCTCTCAGTTGATGAGCAAGTCGCTATTTAGAAAATAATTTCTCAACCTATTTTGGAAATCCACAATCATGTACAATTGGCAGCGTTGGTTAGCATTCAGCGGCGATTTCAAAGGTTCTTTGTCCTGGGGAGGAGACAGGACCATTCACAGTGTGCCGGCAGAACTGCTGAGTACACAGCTGGAGCATGCGTGGGGGAAGGGAAGCGGTGCATGATTTTGTAATTATATCTGTTAAATGCATACAGTTCTGAAGAATGATCACTTGGCATTTCTACTATTTTGCAAGTGAAAACTTTCAGCACATTTGCCGGAATTATTTAGCTGTTTTTTCTTGTAGGAGGATAGAGGATCAGTGCAGAGAAACACTAAGCCACATGGGTTCTTTCAGCCCCTTGCAGCGCAAATGATCTGCAGTAACGTGCTCCAACCTCCTTACTATTTAGCAGCCCAATCCAAGACAAATACATCAAGAAAAGATAGAGAGGAAAAAGCTGTGGATAAGATTAACCACACAAGCTTGGCTTTTTCATGATGCTCACATACTTTCTACTACCTGGCTGCTAGACATCCAAGAGAAAACAGGGTGTACTACTACAACTGTTACAACGGTCCGCAGGGGCATGAAACCAGTAAGAATCCTTTCTGTTTGGTTCTTCACAGGGCTCTCACTTGTACTAGGAAAACGTCACTTTGACGCCCTGTTTGCATTCCATTTCCAACAACAATGAGGAGGATGGAGGTCTCCGGTTTCTATGACAACCCAGATGGGCCACAATACAAGATACTTACAAATGTTCAACTGCGGGGATGCCAGATCAAATTAAGCTAGAGTTTACACTACTTCATAGGAACTAAAATGAAAGAAAAAACCCAAACAAAACAAGAATGTCAAAGGAAGGATGACATTTTCTCAGTACATTCCAAAAGATTTCTGAAAGTAGACGGTAAAGAAAGGAAGGATTTTTCTCTATAAAAATAAATAATGTCAACACAAGCAAACTGAAACCCTCATTTACATGAGTAAATGTTTTCATTAAAACTAGACTACTGGAAAATTACCATCAGACATTAAAAGCAAAAAACTGATCCCAAAAATAACATGATTTTATTAATTTACTCAACTCATTATGAATTGGCAAATTTGTCATCCACTGTTTTGTACAGCTTGTTTAATGCCATAACTTATATTTTATGATATGGTTCATTTTTCTGTTGTTTACCCCTGATCTGATCTTTTATGACATTTTGCAGAAGACATTTGGATGCAGAAAACACTCCATATTCTGTGTGAAGAAATGAAATTAGTAATAGTGAGATACTTTAGTTAATGTTCACAAAGGTGAACATTTGTGCTCTTAATAATTTAACTGTTCAGTTGTTAAAAATGTGAGGTGAGCTTACTTCTCAAAGGCATTGATTAACTCAGTGTCCCGGGAAGGCAAGTAACAGGTCAGCCAGTTTAGGCAACATGAATAAAGTTCCTTCTGAAGGAGCACCTGTAAAAGTTTTCTGTAAGCTTTTCATACGTGACATACATAGATGTGGTTCCTAAAACACATGAAGTTAGAGAATTTCTTAATAAATCTTTATTTTTAGGCACATTATTTTGAAAAAGCTTCTGCTACAAGCTAGGATACTGTCTTTCTTTTAAGTCACTGTCCTATTTCAAGTTACACTCCTTTCTTTCTTCCAACTTAATGACCAGGTAGTTAATAGCACTGATTAAATATGTGATAGCCAGCAAGGCTCACATTATGACACATAACCATGGACTTTTACAGGCATATGTTCTTCGCGGAGAGGAGAGGGAGAAGAGAAAGGCTTAACAGCTGTGCCTAGTCAAAATAATCCAAAATTAGAGGGACTGTAACATTTAAAATTGGAATACAGGGCCTTAAAATCTGTGTCTGTGCAGCTGGTCTAACACCTTATTAAAAACTGCTGACACTGTCTCTTCATAAATCACTCCCCTTTGCAGCATGGCTGCCCAGTACTATTTACACAAGGACTCGTCAGTCTGGCTTGCATTTGCCATCTCATCACTCAGGGGCACTCGGCGCTACCAGCTGAGAACAACCAGTCGCCACAACAGCCAGCTGAGCCTCCTGCTGGTGCCTGAGCCTCTCCTTCCTGTTCAACGTACGAGCTGGGACCTCGGGACCCTGGATTTAGAGGATGTGCCCAAGGTGGGCTCTGAGACACCCAGGTTAGCACATGCCCGTCGCCTGCAATTCGGCAATCCTCTTTCTTTCTCTTTCACCCCAAACCCTCCAGTTCAAAGCCGCCTCCCCTGAAAACGTGACAGCCTGATGCTGCTCGGGCTGCCGCCGCTGCTGACAGAGGCACAGCTGGCACGTGGCATGGCAGGCTGAGGCTGAAGCAAAGCTGCTGTTGTGCTGCCTTCGCTCACCCCGCGCAACGGCAAGCGGAGCCAGGGAGACACGCTGAGGAGACAGCAATAGCATCTCTGGCAAGAGTGCTTTGGGGATTTGCAAGGAGCTCCTGCAGAATGGCCAGAGTGCCTCAATACCGCAAGGTGAAGAGCTGAGAACTCAAATTACGCATGTCTAATAAAAATTAAAATACCTGACGAATTGGGAATTGATTGGAAGCAACGAATTAGGATGCAGAAATGTGACTAAGATCATGGATGAGCATGATTAGCCTTAAACTTGGACTACACACAGCTTAAACTTCAGCCATGTCATAAAACTGCTACCTGTGTCTCCTATACAAAGTGGAAGACAAGGAACAACATAATGAAAACGAGAACTTGCTAAGTATTAATGCCTACCAGAACTGTAACAGTTTACCAGGAAGAGCAAAATTAACTGGAAATAAGTAGGAAAAAGGTTTAAATTGCAATGGATGGTAGTGCTGCAATGAAGAAGCTGGTTGATGCCTCACAGTAAAAGTTACCCTAAACATAATTTAGCATAAGTATCAAGACACTGGGACAAATAACCAGGCCAGTGGATTCCTCTCACAGACTCCACTGCCAATCACTTACCCCAGACATTTGAAAGCATGAACTTCTGCTTCTGCAGTGATAGAGCATGGATGAAAGCTGTACTTGCAAACTGCACAGCATCCACTATTCCAATGGGCCATTCAACTATTAATTTCATGCAACCACAACAGCATAACTGATTACTGACCCCTATAAGGAATTTGTACCTAGGATTGTATTCAACTCTTCTAATACTGTAATTAAAAAATAAATAATCCTTTTCCCCATCAACAACAGAAACAGACAAAGTAATGCGCAGCATGTGCCCTGTTTTCACAAACTCCAGACAGTTTATACTACATTTTACACACCTGAAATTAGAAACCCTGAGCTGACTCCCTAGACAGGATATCTCTTCTTCACCTCCACAGATCTCTCTTTTGCTGCCCCATTATTTGTATGCATACAGTTACTGCTGTCTGATAATATAACTAAATCTGTCCACCACACTGTTGACAGCAGCAATCACTTACAGATGTGTATCCTGTTGCTAGCTTAGGCAATACAATACTGCACCTCTGCCCTTGCTGACATTTACTCTGTTTCACAAATATCACCCACATCTTCCTCTCTGACTGACAGTTTTCAATTAAAGCAGAGAGACTGTTCTCAGCGTGTTTGTATCTTGAAATGTGCTTTTTCCACTTTTTCATTTTAAAAGGCTTGCATTCCTGATTGCAATTTCTTGTAATTTCCTACAAAGTTTGCCACAGCGACAAGATTCACAGCAGATCTGCCTGGGTATATATGCATCTTGCATGGTTGGTTATGAACAGAACAGAGAAACAAAGGTGTTATCTCATAAAGAATCTAGAAAATCCCCTTAAAACAGCTCTGCCATATGATGCGGCTAACTATTTTTTAACTTTGAATACTGTTTTGACTGACTTCAAGTTAATACTGAACTATTTGTACATAATTCCTACAGACTAGCTCCAGCATCAAAGGAGCCCTAACACTGAGTTTTTCTGAACTTAACTTTCTGCAAGGGCCCAAGATACTACTAGGAAACCTGCATTAAAATTTCTGTACAATATTGTATTGTAACATATTGAGTTTCCTCCCATTTAGGGGGGAAATCAAAAAAGTAAATGATCTCTCCTGGATTATTAATGTACATAAGAAAAGAAAACTAACAAAGATGGCTAGACTTCCAGCTTTTCCACTATCTTGACTTTATGACTATACTGAAATACAATCACCTGCCCAAGAAACTAAAGCAGCATGGTTTTTAGCAGCTGGTGAATGATAATTTTAATACTGAAGCAATACTGTCAGTCTTGAAAATGCACAAAGAATGAAGTAAAATAAGACAATCTCTGTTCAAGTCATCTAATAAAAACAGATGAAATACATCAGTTTGCTAAACAGAATAGGATGAAGCAGATGAACAGCAGAGAACTTACCTGCTTCTAAAAGGCGTTTTACAGATTAAATATATTAATATATAAATATATTAACATTTATAAACCTAAAAATAGTTAAAAGTAAGTTTTTCCATGCCAAAACATTTAAATGGTTGCATCTGTAAAATGTATCCTTCTACTGGACCTGACTTTTTTCAGAGGTTTCAAATCTATGCTCATGTTTTCAGTTAAGTGAAGCCTTTGCAATATTGATACCAAATGGATGTTCTTCAGTTATGCAAAGTCTAAACAACACTGAATAAGTATTGTTATAAGACAGCTAAATACTTCTGCTGCTGTATTTTGTCCAAAACTCAATTAGAGTACCAAACACTTCTGCCTATTGTTTTCTGCTTTCGTAGTCTTTTTTTCCAGATCTACTCAATTATACTATTTATGTGCACACTGGAAAAACATATGTTCACAAAAACTTTCCTCTACAAATGTTTCTGTATTGATTTTCAATTAATTGGTATCAGAATGGCCTTCAAAAAACTCATGCTGTTCAAACTATTCACTCTTCTCTGCTCCTGGAAGAATCTGCACTCAAGGGTGTTTGCACCACCAGAGTAAAAATTTACTTTAGCAGAACATGGAAGTTAGTACCTGGTACCCTGACATCCTCAAGAACTTGTCTTCCAAGAAATTACTTACCTAATCCACATGAATGTTATCATACATTATACATATTATACATTAACCTCACCTCCACTCAAAAAAAACCCCAAAACAATGAGCTAAGTTTTGCATTTTTTAAAATGAGCCGAAACTGCTACAAAACACCCACCCACACAGAATTAAAAATAGTCCAAAACAATCCAAACCGAACCAAACAACCAAAAATAAAACAGGAAGCATCTCTTCCACTTCACTATTTACTGGCCAAACGACCAAAATGACTAACAAATCATTTAGTTGATAATTCAGTTATTATAAAACTTTCCTCTTCTTGAAAGATTCTGAGAAAACTCCTGTTTCAAAGAGAAAGGCTATATCGTAGCTTCATCTTCTAAAATCATACCAAACCAGAGCTCAGACGCTGAGCGACTGCACATCATTAAGCGTTGCGCTGTCAGCAGCCGCGGTGCGCAGCG
>NW_008688301.1:0-552 GCF_000695815.1 Acanthisitta chloris
CCACCTGCGGCTGCCCCGCGGGCACAAACCGCGCACCGGCAGCGCCACGGCACCCAGGGCTTCCCTCGCCGGGCTTGGGTGCAGCCTAGGTTTGCTCAGACGCGATTTTGGGGAGCAACACGGTGGTGATGCTGGGGAGGATAGGGTGGAACTTCTGCTCTCCAGGAGCAGAGAGAGGAGTGTCCCTGCTGCACCCCAGCACCACTTGTTGCTCTCCACCCTGCTGCCACCAACACCTTGCACCCTGTCACCGATGCTGCCCTGCATCCTGTTGCTGTTGCCTCTCTGCACCCCATCACTGCTGATCTGCATCCTGTCCCTGCCACCCTGCACCCCATAGCCACTGCCACCACCCCTCTGCACCCTAGCTACCTTGCACCCTGTCACCAATGCTGCCCTGCATCCTGTTGCTGTTGCCTCTCTGCACCCAGTCACTGCTGATCTGCATCCCGTCCCTGCACCCCATAGCCACTGCCACCACCACCACCTTGCACCCTGTCACCACTGTCACCCTGTATCCTGTCACTGTTGCCTCTCTGCACCCCATCACTG
>NW_008688302.1:0-222 GCF_000695815.1 Acanthisitta chloris
CTCACATCTCCCCCAGTACCAGGAATTCCTCCCAAAGCTTCACTGGATTCTCTCCCACAGCCCAAACCTCTTCCATTGGCTCCAACCTCAAACTCTGCCCGAGGATTGGGCACAAAGAATCAGAGTCAGGGCCAAGAGTCACATTGGGGTCAATGGTTGAGTTTGGGTCAATGGTTGAGTTTGGGTCAATAGTTGAGTTTGGGTCAATGGTAGAGTTTGGGT
>NW_008688302.1:249-481 GCF_000695815.1 Acanthisitta chloris
GGTCAATGGTTGAGTTTGGGTCAATAGTTGAGTTTGGGTCAATGGTTGAGTTTGGGTCAATGGTTGAGTTTGGGTCAATGGTTGAGTTTGGGGTGAAATCATTGAAGGGTTTGGGCAAATGGTGACTGTTGGCACAGAGTGTTGAGGTCTGGAGAGGGATCTGTGTTCTGGGGACCTGTCGACTCGCACAGAGCGTCAACGGTACCACCAGCACCGAGAGCAGCACCATTGG
>NW_008688303.1:0-739 GCF_000695815.1 Acanthisitta chloris
TCCCGGCCGAAACACACGGCAAACCCCGCGCACATCGCTGCGCTGGGGCCACGAGCGCTGCCCGGGGGGTCGCAGTGACCGGCAGGGACACCGGGACAGCTTCCTGGGCTTCCCTGAACAAACGCGTGCTGACCTGAATCTCGGTGGAAATAAGCATTGCTGTGACAAATCCCTCCCATCGCCTCGTGCCACCTGCACGACCGAGCTTCAGGAGTGGACCAAAAGCAGGAAAGAAGGGACAATGATGCTCTGCTGGAAGTTTTAGGGGAATCTAATGGAGTGCTTGTGTGATGATGCTCCGTTCGCATCTGGGTCTGGTGATCCCCCTGTGCTCGATGGCTCTGACTTCACAGCAACATCCAACTTCATATCAACATCCACATCAACATCTGACTTCACTGCGATATCCAACTGCACAGCAACATCCGACCTGGCAGCGATGTCCGAGCTCACGTCAGCATCCAACCTGACAGCGTCGGTCACAGCCGCTCACCTGCCGTGGGGACACCCGACGGGTCTCACGGAACACGGCGGTGCTCCAGGATGGGAGTGCTCCAGGGCTGGAGCTGCTGGTGTCTCCAGAGGGAGCTCAGCACTGGTGCTGTGCCCATGGAGATGCTGATCTTCAGCTGATGCCTGGTGGTGCCAGGAGCTGCCACAGCAGTAGGACACCAGCACAAGGCTTGTGCCTGATGTGCAGCCAACTTCATTCTCCATTTGGGAACTCTGCACCTCATGT
>NW_008688303.1:806-3594 GCF_000695815.1 Acanthisitta chloris
GGTTCATGGCCGGTTACAGTGGAGAAAGCGTGTCCATGCAGGGAAGGGCCAGATGCAGCAGCTGCATGGCCTTCTCCGTGCAGGACCTTCTCCATACATCCCCTGCAAACATGTCCCTCTGTGCATTGGCCTTGCCAAGGAGAGGAGAAGCAACCTGTGCTGCCACCAGGGGATCCCTGTCTGACCCGGGAGCCAGTGCTGGAGCTGCCCACGGGCAGAACAAGTGGGTGTTTTGTGCAGCACCCTGACACCCAGGGCAGCCGACAGCACGTCGCTCAGCCCGTGTGCAGAACACGTCTAAGTGAGGGTCTGAGGGAGCTGAGGACCTGCTGCAGGGACCACGAGTGCTGGGCATGGTGCTGACCCTGTCTGGCTGTGCTGGCTGCTGCCCTTGGGGCTGGACACTGAGCTCCAGGTGCTGCCACACTGAAGGGTGCCCAGGTGCTGCCCTTGGGGCTGCAACGATGAAAACTTGCCCAGGGTGATGGTGATCCTCTCACAGTCCTCCTGCTAGCAGAGGAACAACCACAGCAACCACCCAGCCACTCCTGTGCTGCTTACCTCGAAACAAGCACTGACTTTCCTTGGGAATTTGCTGTGCTCACAGCCAGGACTGACATGGATTTTGTTTTTTTTTTATATTGGAAACGGCAGTGCCTGACACAGTCCTGTCCTTACCTGTGGGATCAGCTGCAGAGCCTGATCCTGTGGGAGCTGCAGGCTGGAAAACCTCACTCGTGGTGCATGGAGCCTTCCAGGAAGATAGGCTCACACTTTGGGAATGTGCTTAGGGATGGTCTCCATGCACAGGCTGTACAGGGCCAGAAGTGCTTGTGGCTCACTCTGGTCCATCCTGCACCCTGTTTCCTTGTGCTTGGATCATCTTACATTCCCCAGTTTTGTGGCTCTAAGTGTTGCTTTCCTACAGGAGCTCATCCTGTGAGTGAGGGGCTGTTCCCACCTCCCACCCCACTTCCAGGGGGCCTAAAGGAGACAGGACTCTCCATCCTCAGCACTCTGGGGGGAGAGGGACAGTTCCCTGCGGTCGAACACTCTCTTTGTGCTCCTGCACGAGATCCCAAACTCAGCTTCCCCCGCCCTGGAATTGTGTTTGCAGTGATTCAATTTGGTGCTCTTTTTTAAAAACATGGAGTCTGGAATGTTTGTTCTCTGCTTTTTTTCACATCATTACTCTGATACTGCTTGATTAGCTCCCTCCCCAGTCATGATTGGTAATTAAAATAGGCATTAAAATTAGTCACTTAGCAATTTTGCTGTTCAATTGGCAATTAAATTACTTAATTGCAATTAAAGTCCTAATTTTAATTGGCAAAATGATAGATGTAGATTTAAGATAATATGTATAAATACTTTAATAAGTGTCTATATAAGGATTACTTAATTACTCAACTTCAAGTTTATGCTGTTAACTTTAGAACTTTTAAGTGAGTAATGAAATTTATATTACATCTATTCTAAGGATATGGTAATTAGATGGATCACTTTGCCCTGGAAGGGCCATGGCTTGGAGCTGCTCTGTGGAGTGGAACTGCAGCCTGGACAGGCCCTGGGATATGACTGACTCTGGTGGATACATGGCAGTGCAGCCAAGGGGTGCATGATCTGTTGGAAGAGCTCCTTTGGGTGAACCCCATGGAGATGAACCCAAGGAGCCCATGGAAACACCATCCCAGACATCCCTAGTGGCATCTCACAGCGCTGGGTCATTCCTTACTGGTCTTCCCCATCCCATGGGATAAAGCCCAGGTGGAACTCTGCAGGAGCAGGAGAACACGGCCTGGTTGGAGATGGTCTGTCAGGGTGGGAAGCAGTTTGTCTTGGGTGTTGGAGTTTCTCCCATGTCAATGTTCATGGAGTGAGACCGAGGAGTGACTCCTGGGAGAGGAGCAGGGTGGGAAGGAGCATGGGGAGTGTCACACAATCCATCCCCGTTTCAGCCTTGGAGGGTTTGCTACAGGCAGGGGTTTGGGGTGGAAGGGTTTGGCTTTCAGGCTAAGGTTGTGCCGCGTTGGGTTTGTCCCAGGTTGGACAATAAAGTAAAATAAGAATGAATCTAACAAGAATAAGTAAAATTAAATAAAGTTGACCAATGAAGTAAATAAATAGGAATAAAGAAAAAATAAGATGTGAAAATAAATTGAAATGAAAACCAATGTGATAAAATCAATGAAAAAATGAGTAAAACTAAACAGTGAAATGAGTGAATAGGAATAAAAATAATAAAAGAAAAATAATGAAATAAAGGCAAATGAAAATAAAATTAATAGAATAAAAAGGACATGCCTCTGTGTCTGTGTGTGTGTGCGTGCCCAGCCTGAGGTGTGCCCATCCCGTGCTGTGTGTGCCCATCCCAGTGTCTGTGTGTGCCCATCCCAGTGTATGTGCCCATCCCAGTGTCTGTGCCCATCCCAGTGTCTGTGTGTGCCCATCCCAGTGTATGTGCCCATCCCAGTGTCTGTGCCCATCCCAGTGTCTGTGTGTGCCCATCCCGGGCTGTGTGTGCCCATCCCAGTGTATGTGCCCATCCCGGTGTATGTGCCCATCCCAGTGTCTGTGCCCATCCCAGTGTCTGTGTGTGCCCATCCCAGTGTATGTGCCCATCCCAGTGTCTGTGCCCATCCCAGTGTCTGTGTGTGCCCATCCCAGTGTATGTGCCCATCCCAGTGTCTGTGCCCATCCCAGTGTCTGTGTGTGCCCATCCCAGTGTATGTGCCCATCCCAGTGTCTGTGCCCATCCCAGGGTCTGTGTGGGCCCCTCCCATGCTGT
>NW_008688304.1:0-251 GCF_000695815.1 Acanthisitta chloris
CGAACTGCGGCCCGCGCCCTGTGTGTGCGCCGCGGGCTGCTCTGGGTGATTGAGGACCCGGTGGAAAATGTCAGAGCGGCTTTCTGTGCCCGCTGCTGCGCGGGGAACCTGGCTAGGGTCAGCTTTGCCTTTCGCCTCAAATGCCGGGCAAGACAGATGCAGAAGTTGCGACTGTGTTCGCTCTGTGACATTGTTCGCTTTGCTTTTCGCTTCTGTCTAGATTCTGTGGCGAGGAAAATCGGCTGGTGCTC
>NW_008688304.1:285-1886 GCF_000695815.1 Acanthisitta chloris
AGAACTCATCAAGTGTTTCAGTAGGCTTTACCTGCCAACGGTCCCAAAAACGAGCTGTGAGCTTTGTTGCCAAGGAGGATCTTAGTTACAGCACTTCTCTGCTAAGCGTGGCTTGAAACTCCCTTCTGCAGGAGAAGAGAACTGAATTTAAGCCTTACACATCCTGCACAAGAGCTTGCTCATCAAACTGTTTGCCCACAGACCCAAGGAAGGGGAAGGGCTGCTACTACAACCCTCGTGGTTTTTTTAAAGATTGTGTGTGGAGGCATCACACTACTGGTGGAGCTTGGTCCACTGCACCCTAGTTCTGCTTTTAGGGTTTCTGATGAATCTGCCACTTGCAGACGTGCAGGATGCTCCACCTTTGTGACTCCAGCTGGACTTAGAAACAGCTCAGCTGCTCAGTTCTGAGCTGCTTCTGCAACCTAACATAATGAACTTGAAAGTAAAAACCAGCAGTGAGATCAGATTCAGTTTTAGACAGGCCAGCAGTTCAGGATGCTTTTTTTTTTTTCAGTTTTCTGCATAAGTTCTATTTTGTGCCTCTGATGCTCTTTACTGGATCTGTTGACAGACTAGGAGACTGAAGCTTTCAGTTTACCTAGAAAATACACGTCACCTGGGCAGCTGTGTCCCTACCAAGCTGCACTCTTGACCCTGAAGCAGAGCTCTCAGATAGCTCTCATTACTTCCCGTTGAGATTTTCTTTTAAGACTTCCCAGGAGAGGCTTGGCTTTTGCCAGGAGGTGGGGGGAATGGGGTAGGCATTAGGAACTGGGTAGAAATTTCTGAGCCTGAAATCACCTATCCACTCCATAAGAGCAATTCACTGTACCAGACTTGGGTTTCTTTCTATGTGGCAGTGAAGCATCATCAATAGGACAGTAAAAGAAGACCTCCAGACAACTTCTGCACCATATTGCCCTTTAAAGTGCCACCTAGCCAGTGTAGTTTGATTTGGCACGCTACCAGTTTGATCCATCTTTCACCTTTGGGATAGCTGATGCATTGCTTTTTTTTCATAATATGAAACTGTACCTGTGGTGCAGTAAACTTGGATTAGTGTCTCTTTCAGGAGAAAAATGTGTCTCGTTTCTGCTACTGGCAGTGATTTAAAGAGAGAGCAAATCCATATGGATCAAAGGAAATTTTATTACATCCAACCAGGCAGGGAGGGTAGAGTACTTGTGTTCTCCTCCTGTAACAGGTATCTGTGAGATTAAGAAAAATCAGGAGAGCTCTGTTTTCAGTATCTACAAGCAATTACAAACTCTTTTTGATACCTTGGCAGAGTGACTGAGAGAAGCAGAGATTACACACAGGGAAGTTCACTCCTGCCAGCAGGTGAGATCTGAATCAGGTTTTAATACCTGAAAATTCCTTTCTGGCTTGTGTGTCCTTCTCAGTTCATGCCAGGAGTAGTTGTGAATCGTTGCTTTGCAGGTCTGCAGCAACACATTGTTTTTCCCTTCAGACCACTCAGTGTTTGTGGTGTGGTTGTGGGCTGCTGAACAGCAGTCGAATTCCAGGAGTCAGGGAGCCTGGGATGCACTGAAAGGAGGAGGGTGAGCCTTAGCTAAACAGTGCAGGGCGTTATGTGA
>NW_008688304.1:1901-9095 GCF_000695815.1 Acanthisitta chloris
CTTCTGCTTGTGTTTTTCACTTGGAGAAGCTGGGATTGTTTTACAGCAGGGAGTTTTATTGTAGCCATTTTATGCACGGAAAAACAGAGTCACGGAGAGGGAAAGCAGGTGTGCAGAAAAGCTTCAGCAGGTTCCAGTTAAGAGTCCAAGGGTCTGAAAGCCCTTTGCTCTTGCTAGATATGACAGCTTCTGCTTAAGCATATTCCATTTCCAGTAACAGACTACTTGTAGCTTGACACAGAGAAGCAAATCTTTATCCCTTTGCAACTGCCAAAGCCTAGGGCTGTATTTGCTGGGAAAACTAGCATCCCAGCAGTAGATAGTATCCAAACTAGGAAAGAATGCCGTTTCCCTCCTGTTTTTTCTTTCTGTGACATCTCCCATGTTCACCAGCAATTTGGATGTGTTGCAACAGGACCCACACTTCAGCCTTCACCTTGAAAACCACAGCAGCTTCTTCAATGACAAAGTCCATGTTGGGGCAGTTTGCCTATGGACACTACAGTGCCCTTCCCAGCAGTGAAGAAAAGCTCCTGTGGCTCCTACTTAGCCTAAATAAATAAATAAATAAATAAATAAATACATACATACATACATACATACATACATACATACATACATACATAAATAATTGAGTTGGGTCCAAATAACCTATTTTCCTTCATCCACTTGTACCTTATCTTAAGTCTCCAGAGGACAGGGTTACCCAAACCTAACTACAGCAGGCAACAAAAGCAGCAGCAGTGCAGATAAAGTAAGATGTGCTCCACCATGAGGTCTCTGTCAGTGTGGTTCAGAAAAGCTCTCAAAGGGATTCATGCTTTTCGAAGCACACTCCACCCCCTCCCTTAAGAGAGGAAAGGGAGAAGACAAGATGTATGAAACTTTATCTATCGACCTTCCCTCTGTAATTACAGGTTTCACACCCCCTGCTGTCTTGTCCGTTGTCTTTTATGAGATCCTTGAAGAGATAAGGCAGTGAGTCCCTTAAACAGGGAGGGTGGTGGGGAACAATATCTAACTATGGGGTGAGCAAAGATCAAGATCCACTATACCCTGTCAGGCTTGGCTAAGCTTCTTCCAGTGCTTTTTTCCCTCCCCCTGGAAGAGGGATATAAGCATTTTAGATTTTTGACAGTACTTTTCATTTTTCTGGAGCATTCCAAGTCATTCAAATACCTTTGCAAAAACATGACAAAGGCTCCTCAAAGGGCCTGTGAAAATGAGGGCTCCAACCTTTACCATTGCGTATAAATAGTATCACCTTTCTTTAGGGCAATGATGGTGTCGCAGGCTGTGGAGGCAAAGGGCACAAATACACAGCATTCCCGTCATTTCAAGTGCCTCAGTGCTATGCCTGCACAAGATTCTGGGGCACTTGGCGCTTGTCTAAGTGGGAACTTTGGCCACTCAGCCTTTCTCTGTAGTAAGCTCAAAGTGCCTCAGCCTGAGAACTTAAAAACTGTGGATTTTTTTGTGTATTACCAGAGAGGAGGTGGATGAAAGCTTACTAGAGTCATGCAGTGAATCAGATTGACGTGTGGGATTTAGGAGGATGTGGCTCCTGTCCGACTGCTAAGAGAATTTTACTCCTGGTTCCCAAATCCCCAAAGACTGCTTGGAGTGGGGGGATGCTGTGAGAGCACAAAATGCAATGTCATTGCCAATACATTGAAATACACAACTCAAGGGTTTGTGCTTCTCCAGGAATCCACAAATCAAAAAAATAAGGGGGTTAAACTCTTGATCTGGACAAATCCGTAACATGCATTTAAGTGACGTGTTTTTTAAAGCATATACACATAATCTGTCATTCCGGTTTTACTTACCAGCACTGTTTTTAATTCACCCTCTTTGCCACTGAGTTATCTGGGAGATAAAGCAGCTTTGAAATCCCTAGACTCCCTGGAACCACAGTGTATATCTATGTGTGCACTTTGCCATTCCAGAGCAGATAAACTGAGTGCCATGTAACTTATGCCTTCACTGGAAATCGTTTGAGCACTAGTAGCTGTATGGGAATAAATCTAAGAGAGCATAAGTTTAGCCAAAAATATCTGCATGCACTCTATTTTTTTTATAATTTAAATTTTCCTCCCATTTGCATCTGCCTATATTCCATGGCAGGGAGGTGGTTGCATCTAAGTATATTCAAGCTGGTGAAAAATGCCAAGTTTCTTTTTTTTTTAATCCATACTTTGTTTTCTACCTAACTGAGAGGACAAGTGGGTGTGTTGTTGATAAGTGAAAGGGAGTTGAGGATTGCTTCTCTAGGGTGGTCAAGGAGAAAAAAAAAAGTATGTGTTCCCATATTAGAAACAGCTGTTTGGCATTTTACTATGCCACAGATACATTTTCAAACATGCAAAAGATGTTGATAACTTTGCATTGAAAATTTTTTGTTAGAAAAAGATGACATTTCCAAAGAGAAACACCCTGAAGTAAGGATGTGCCGCAGTTCAACCTCTGCTCTCCACCTGTGGTTTAGCCTTTAGTTACGACATGCAGCTGCATCCAGTATTTCAGGTGAAACTGCACAAGAAATGAGAGAGAGCAGCTTTAACAGACTGAGGTTTTTGTCCACCTTCCATAGTGCTTCATTTTCCAAGAATCATGTTCTCTGAGTTGGAGAGCCCCTTTTAGCAGGATGGATGGAGGTGTTGGAGGAGAGTAGGCTGACAGGGGCCCTTGTGGTTGCAACCTCAGAGACCAAGCTCACTGCCTCTTGACTGACAGCCAAGTAAGGGTGACAGCAGATCATTAAGACCTGTCTAGTGGTGCTCAGACGTGTCGATTGTACCCTCTAATACTTCCCCATACCTGATGCAGCCAATAAGTGTACTAAAGGTGGGTGTTCCTGGTAGGAGAAGAGAAGTTATGGCTGGAACTTGTTGATCTAAACCAGCCTGAATGTGATGAGTTTCTAAGCAAGCAACATAAGCCATCAAATTGACAGGGTGCTGGGGGAGGACTGAGAATATTCTTCCCAGCATGACAGGGATGGATTTTCTGGAGGTGGCTAGTTCTATTCCCGTACAAATGATTACTTTAATACAATAAAAAATGAACAATAAGAGTTTGGGCACCTAAGACCTTAAATAGCCATGTCTTTAATTTTCATTTAAGTCTGCATCCATCAATAAAATATTTGATATTGTTCACTAGACAACTGAGTTCTGCACAAGATGTTCAGTTTGGCCCTGGTTCATCAAAACACTTAAGTGCTTTGCTGAGTCAGGGGCTTGCTTCTCATTAGAGCAGGCACTTTTTATTCAAGGAAGGAGAGGGCATGGTGCAACCTTACCTCACTGTGTGGGCTCTCTTGGCAAGTGTTGCACACAGTAATAGGTTATGGATTAGGACCCTGTTCTCAAGGCCCAGGCTCTCACTCTGGATCTTCCACCAGACACATTTTTCAGCTGGTTATCAAACCATCATGGCAGTGCTTGAGTTTTGGGAAGGCGCTGGTTGTTGAAGTGGTACTGATTTGTTGTGTTGGTTTTTTTTCTTCCTGAACCAGACTTTTTTTTCCATGTTACAGCCTCAGGATAATAGAAAAAAGGTTGAAAGTATTGGGTTCTGAAATGGAGCCAATCATTGTGCAGGTCTACTCTTGGAATAATCCAGCCCCCATGAAGATTTTTGCAAAAAGTCAGGTATTTAGATAAGGCAAACACTACAGAGTAGTGCCTCTATATAATTGTCTAAAAAGCAGCGCATGGTGAGGAGGAAACCAAAATGAGAAAAGGCATATCCCCTGAGTAAAAGACTCAAGAAGAAATAGGGAGGATAATTCATCATTCAGGAATCTGAGACTGTGCCTGGATGTCCCAAAACACACGTCAACACTGCTAGCAGGGCAAAAGATTTGCCTCACCACCACAACCTCCCTGTCCTTTCCTTTTGGTGCCCTGGCACTTCCCATCTCTCCCAGCAGCTGTGTGGGCTCAAGTGCCAATGGACAAATACCGTGAAACAAGTTGGAGAACTGGTCCCACTTGAAACAAACATGCAGAAAGCAAGCCCCATTTTTTTTCCTTAAAGTCTTTTATTTGGAGATCTGCTCTCACACCAGATCCACAGAGACAGCAGTGCAAGCAAAAGGCAGTGTTGTCATAAACCAGTACTGCCACCACAGCGGGGGAGACAGGAGTCTCCAGATTTGCTGGTAATCAAGTATAGAACCTATAGCTTATAATGCCCAAATGCTTCACAGTTTGGAAAAGCATCCTGCCCACCTGGAATTAATAAGAAGATGTTCCTGTCTCTCTGAGGCACAGAGGTAGGGCCTCCAGTAGGATGCCTCTGGGGTTCTGCTGAAGTGACAGAGCTGGGGAAGGGGCTATGAAACATCCAACTCTCACCCCTGTCTTGATTTGTGACAGTCTGAGTATGGTCTTGATTCCTAATACTCAGAAGTACTCCTGACTCCTGGGGTTTATGTGCAGATAAATTGCTTGTCATCTTAGCGGAGATGCACAAGAAGTGCAGAAAAGAGCAAGGATGTCACCTACACCAGCCACAGCCAGGCAAGCTGGTGGCCAGAAGGTGCAGGCTCACAGTAGTTCTTCTAAACTGTTTGCACAGAGAATTTTTTACCCTGGGAAACACGAAGCACATACACATGATTGATGTTTATATATAGGGCTATTTCAGGACGCTGTAACTGCTGGGAAAAAGGATGATGAAAAAAAGATTTGAAACAGACAAGATAGCTCCATAAAATTCTCCACTGCCTGAGATGGAAAGCCAGCAAAAATAAGCTTCACCAACAAATACAATTCATTCCAGCTCTTGCGGTGGGAAAATAAAACAAGACAACTGCCAGAACAGTGGGTTGCAGTCCATGGCATGAGTGCATTGGTATCATTATAGTCTTGAGATGAGCAGTTACCCTTATTAAGAAGTGCACATTCAGCAGCAAAATTGTTCTGTGAAGATGGGCTATAGCCCAAGGATGTGTTATGTTCCCAGTGCTTACTGCCCAGAGCAACTCAAATAGGCATGAGCAAGCAAAGCGCTGACCAGCTATAGATTTTTGCTTCAAGATTATGAGTCTTCCATATCTGCAACAGTTTAAATTCAGTAACCAGTTCTGTTAGCAGAAAATCTTTCTCTTCAAGGTTTTAAAAACCTACCTATTTGCACTGATCACTGTTGTGGGCAAAAGAGCAGAGCTGCTTATCAACACTCTATAATATTACTCCATGGAAAAAGTAAGAAAATTAATTACCAGAAGAGAATTGCCAAGTGAGAGAATATGCTTAGATGACAGGCATAGTTGACAAGGTTGCTGGCTTTTACAAAAATGTCATTTTAAAAATTTTGTGCCTACATGTTTGGAACCCAGAGAAAAGACCTTGAAAAGCAGCCTTGACTAGTGGTAATTGAGATCTTGAGAAAAGTTCCTCTGAATGGTGGAGAGGTATATCAGCTGTTTAAAAGCAAATACTTAGAAATCCATCCTTTGTTACAGGAGCTCTGCCTAGCCCCCTCTCTGTCACTGGTGTTACTTGGAATTTATGGTGTCCACGAGAGCAAGTGCTAGCCCAGAGATTTATTTTTCAGTAGTTTCACACAAATGCATGCATATATGTTTGCTTAATTTTTCAAACAAGCCAGGATGGTTGCTTACTGCAACAGGAAGGACAAGATGTAGTTCTCCTACAGTTCCAGAAAGAACCTGCATAAACCTGCAGTTTCACCTTTACTGTTGATGAAATTCACTAGATCCCTGAAAATTAGAGCAAAGTCCTAACAACTGTTGTCTGTATTGCTGCTTACTCTGTGTAAAGAACAGAGGACACAGAGGCTCTTGTACTTTAATCAGCTTCAGCATGTGTTGCAAAGAAAGGGTTTGAATGGGCAATGGGCACTGATGTATAACATACTCACAGGAGCGTGTCTGAACACTGCTAGCCTAGCACCCCTTCATGACCATGAGCTGAGCATAGCCATGGTCTGACTGCAGAGCAGAGCACCAGGAAGATCATCACCTTTCCAAAAGTTAGTGCAGAGTGGCAGTGGGGCAGACAAAAAACAGAGAAAGAACTGCATTATCTCCTGTCTGTGCAGGTCACATGGTCCTTGCTGGCAGGGCAGAGCCAGCTGCCAAGGGCAAGCTCTGGGGAAGATGCTGCTCCATTTCTTCCTCCACCATCTCTGACCTTGGGGCTTTGCAGGCTGAGGGGATTTACAGCCCTGGGCTGAGGTGGTCAGGAGGGCACTCTCAGTTATCTATCCAGATGTGCTTGTGAGTTGTAACTACCATGCTGCCTCAGGCACTCCTCTATAGCAGCAAGGCACCTCAGTGATCCCTCCATGCAGCTGAGGGGAACAGGGTGGCAGATCTTTTCTTCCTGACTAGGGGCCACCCACTGTGCCAGGCAGGCAGCCTATCATGCAGCCGTCACACTCTTGAGCAGTGCTTCTGAGTGCCCTAGATAAAAGAGTTGCACATCGACCTGAGGCTGTGATAGGCTCTGTCTGAGGGATTACACCCAGATTAAGAAAAAGTGGTCCTGTGTTTAATCAAATTAACAAAAGACTGAAGCCTGAGCTGGCAGCTGACAGGGGCACATACCACACACATGGGAACAAGTTATTGCTAGGGAAGATCATGTGAATTATAATGCATCAGTTCCCATGGCTGCCCAGGACTGAGGACAGGATGCAGTCCCTTTGCTGTAAGAAGAGGTGCACATGATACACCCTTATGAGAGCTCACTTGTGCTCCCATAGCTGCTTTGATTAGCCACTTGTGGATTTACCTAGCTGACAAGCTGTCTCACCAATTGTAGTCTCATACTAGGAGTCTCATCATGTCATTATCTACATTGTACAGGAGGGAGAAAGAAACATAGCACATAGGGGCCAGGATGGGATTTGTGTTGTTTCCATACTCACTGGAGAGCACCACTCTAAAGAGCATCTCATTCTACTGACATCCAACCACTGAATCTGGGTGAGATGTCACCCTGGAATACCCCATGTTTCTCCACTGACTTTGGCTTTGTTCAGAGGCCTAAACATTTTAATAAGATGAAGTTAGGGGCAATGAATTGCACAAAAACTTGTCTTCCCTCAGCTTCTTGGAAAGTTCATGGCAAAGAACTGCCCATATTCTGCTTGTGATCACACAGTTCCAGGGAAACATGAAAGCCCAACCTGATGCCGAGAAAAGCTGGAAAAGAA
>NW_008688305.1:0-2627 GCF_000695815.1 Acanthisitta chloris
AATAGCTGCTAAACCTAAGGCTGCTATCAATTAGTTTTCTCTAAATTCTACTTTTCCTTGTTTAAATTCTATTACAGCTCCAAAATTCTCTAATAAATCTCTTCCCAACAATGACTTAGGTGAATTGGGCAAACACAAAAACTGACGAACTCCCATGTGTTTAACTATTGCAAATTTAAGTGGTTTCAAAAAGAAAGCTTTTTCTGATTGGCCAGTAGCACTTGTTACTCTCACAAATTTTAGACTAATGTCTGGGCTGGACTGTCCCATCATCAATGATACCAGCTGTTGGTTTCCAGAATCAGATGAGGGGTCTGAGGCGGTATATAGCCTGTCTAAAAATTCTGTGGGAGTTTCTTTATTTCCTTTTTTAACATCATACAGGGCTGCCCAATTTACTGCTTTAGGAATAGCATGTTCTAATCCAAATTAAACTAGTAATCTGTAGCTCGTGAACATAGCACAGTTTCCTACATCATTCAGGTTCCACTATGGGTTAAAAAGGGGAAAATGTTGATCTACATTCCCTTGCAGAGTGTCACTAGCAATTTGTCCCTGTACCTGAGTTGGAGCAGTCTGAATTACTAGTTCTTTTATTGTTTCAGTTAACTCAATAAGCATTAAATCAATGTCATTCCAGTCCGGGTCCTGATTTAGCATAATCCATTCAAATCTTTCAGCTACTTTGCCTGGATCTGCCCTAAAGTTTTTAACCACTTCCCTCCAGCCATTCAAATTATTTGTGGAAAAGGGAACTTTAACTCTCATTTGGTCTCCTGTTGGTCCAATTACCTGCCTAAGGGATGCAATCAAATGGGAGGTCTTTGGGGTTTCTTCCTAACTTTGCTGCGAGTCCTAGGTGTGATTGGAGTCTGACTAGTCCCTTCTTCTACTGAGTCCCCAGTTTCAACCTCAGAACTTGAACTTTCCCTTCTGACTGCAGGGCTGGATAATCTATCTACACAGTCCCAGCTGTGTCTCCTCCCAGTCTCCCATGCACCCCCAATTTCCTTGCCAGCGTGGCAGTGTGGAATGCAGTAAAGACCTTGGCTCTGTGCGAGCTCCACTCAGCAATAACAAAAACATCTCTGCATTATCAACCCTGCACTCAGCACAAAATCCAAACACAGCCCCATACTAGCCACTGCGAAGAAAGTTAACTCTACTTCAGTCCAAACCAGCACAATACTATTGGTTACGCCCTACGTTGTAACCTAGGACAGGATAATATATAAAGAGAGAGTGTGCTAGAGAAAAAGCAGGCTTCCCTTAAGCATTCATCTTAGAGGAGTCTGACCAAATGTGCTTTCCCACATTCTGTATTACCTGGCTGACTTCTTTTCAACCCTGAAAAGTAACATAATCTCTGGGAGTCTAAAAATCTCATAGAATAATTTATTGTAATTTACCACTTACCTCATAGATAAATTCCTTAGTTTCATAGATTGGAAGAAAAGCCTGGAGTTTTCTAATCCAATCCTCCGAGAGTAGGTTTTTCATGGCCTCACCCACACAGGTTTTGTATGTCTCCAAGGATAGAGACCCCACAGCATCCCTCAGCAGGCTGTTTCAGTCTAATGACTGTCTCAGCGAGGAGTTCTTTCCTAATACCTGATCAGAATTTTCCGTGGTTCAAATTGTGTCCCTTGACCTTTATATCTTGCAAAAGACTCTGCCTCCATGTTCTCTATAACCCCCACTAGCTACCTGGAAACAGCAACTGGATCCCCTTTTAGACTTTTTACCTCTCAGCTGAACTTCGTTCACCTCCCAGGAGAGGCAAATTCAGATGTGTTATCCCACCCCTGGCCCCTTGCAGAGCACTCACTCGGGTGAATTGCTCACTGGGGTGAGAGGAAACCTATTTCAATTCATCTAAACCAGCATTTTTGACCCCAGCTGATAACTGCTGCTATCAGGAATTTTGATTTTAAACATCAATTATTTTCTTCAATAGCCATGATTCCTATTCTGGTCCCACATCAGAAGTAGCAAAACCAGCAGAGCACAAACCACCATGATTTATGCTGCTTCCAGCTCAGCCACACTCAGGAAACAGAATTTCTCTTGGAACAGGATCACCCCATGAGGCTGCCAGGCCAAGGAGATGTGGTTGGGGGTGTAAAAATGGGAGTTTTCCATGCTCTGGGGTTTTCAGTACAGCTTGTGCTTTTTCTACACCAGTGGCCTTTGCTTGCCTCAGAGTGGGAAAAAACAGCAGGGAAAAAAAAACCCTGGGCACTAAATTTATCAACTTTTTGGAGAAAGGACTGCCTTTTTTGTACTTTCCATATAGTGCCAAGCACACTGTCAGATCTTGCAATGCAAAGTCCTACATCTGGGCCATGGCAATCCCAGGCACAGCTGCAGGTTGGGTGGGGAAGTCATTGAAACCAGCAGTGAGGAGAAAGACTTGGGAGTGACGGTGGATGTGAAGCTCACCATGAGCCAGCAGTGTGCACTTGCAGCCCAGAAAGCCAATTTACTCCTGGGCTGCATCAAAAGGAGTGTGGCCAGCTGGTCAAAAGAGGTGATTCTTCCCCTCTACTCTGCTTTGTGAGACATGGAACACTGCATGTAGTTCTGGTATCCTCAACACAAGAATGACATGGAATTGTTGGAGCAAG
>NW_008688306.1:0-28558 GCF_000695815.1 Acanthisitta chloris
AAAATTAAATAAATAAATAGTAAATATATTTTAAATACAGATATTGATTTTATATTTTTTTAGTACAAATCTATGTTAGTGTTTTCTTTAGCTTTCAAGTACCATGTCATATCTATAATACATATAAAACAGCATATAATTGCAGCCTTAAGTGCTAGTGCAACTACTATTGAGCAACCCATTTATTTCTATAGCTAAAAATCATTTGGGCATATACATGACTTTGTTAACTAGGAAAAGAAGCAATTTTGAGTTTTGTAATCAGGTTTTGCTGGAGATCAGTATGCCATCCAAGGTTTGCAGTTTGCAGGGTTTGTACTGAAGAATTCACCAAGGAAAACAGATTTTCTGTTGTCTGAAATATGTATGTTATTGTTCAGAAATGCTGCTGTAAGCAATTAATTTTTAAAGGAAGCTTCAGTATCACTGAACAATGCTTATCTAGCAATGCTGTAGTGTGCAAAAAGTATTTGCCTGTTGTATCTTTCTTACAGAACTTAGCAAACCAAGTCTCCACAGCTCCAGTCACCTTCCCTGTGACAGGGGAAATATTGACAAGGAGTGACAAGGCTACAGTAGATCAGTAAGGAGACCAGCTCCTTGACACAGGCTGAGCACTAAAAGGGTCTGATTCAATCTCATTTCCACACGAGATGCCACTAGGTGAAATGAACCCATGAAACTGCAGCCTGAACACACAGCAACCTACAGCACTGGCATTGTCTGCATGTGAAGGTGAAAGAGCTCCAAGATACAGGTATTCCTAATTAATGTTGCTAAAAACAGTAGATGTGGTTTAGGTAAAAAAATCCCAGATTTTGACTTTGTGCAGTGTAGTGACATGCCTACAACACCCTGCCCGAGAAGTGCATTGCCTGATGAATTGTTTTTGCAGGTCTCTTTTTAAAACCTACTGGATGCATCACTGTTTCTTCTTTGCACGTCCCTGCAATTCTCGCTTGCCTTTTTTTCCTCCTGTGTAATCACCAAATTAAAGGTTGGATAATGCCCCTTTCTCTCTCACTTGAATAATTAGATTTTGCTTCTTATTACAGCTAAATATCTATCTATCACATCAGATTCGATCATTTCCCCCATTTTTTTTTTTCACTGACCCATTTGTTTCTGACCACACACTTCCCTCCCAAAGCCCCAGTGTATTTTCTTTTTCATCTGACTCCCAGCTACATTAAGGCTAACATTAGTGGTACCACTGGCTCGTTTTGTAAATAGCCTGTCTTGACAAATAAGTTAAATCACGGGTGTCCTGTCCCCCTCACCACAGGGATGTGGCCCTGGAGAATGTTAGTCTTTAGACAAAGACACTGAAGAGAGGAAACTCAGCTTGGTTGGGCTGCAGCAAGTCAGTCAGGAAACACACAGTCCCCGAGAAACCTTCATACAGACTATATACACTCTCTAATGCTCGGGAACCAGCCTTAAATTCTTCTGTAAACAAGAACTCTGCAAACCTAAGAGGAAAAAAAAGAGTTTTTTATTAGTTGATGCTCTTCTCTGTCTAGTCACTTGTTATTTGAAAGCATCATTTTAGTAACATTCAGCAGCTACAAAAACCAGAATGATCATTAACTAACCTTATCTGCAAATTTTACACTATCCAATTTCCACGTGGAACTGAGGTTCATTAGATCTAGAAGAGACAAACCTTTGCAATCTGTATATGCATTATGCTTGTTTAAGAGGTATAAACCTCTTCTGATTTCTGTAAGACATATCATTAAACAAATACTTAATAACCTCTAGGATGTAAGAAATGTTTCACATCAATGCAACAAATTCTGTATTGATGAAATAACTACACATGTAACAGGTTCTCACTTCAAAGCAAATGGATGAAAATCAGCCAAACTAATTACTATGCCACTTCCCTTTGTTATTCTAGGCTGTAAGGAAAGCAGTAACAAACATTGAATACTATGTTTTTAAACATGTACAGTACATTACAGATATGCAATCAAAGGTAATTGCAGCACTGTGACAGGATTTTCACTGGACCATACGTGCTTGCATCTGGACACAACGGAATTAACTCCATTAGCTAAGCTGAACAGCACAAATGTCAAACGGGCTAAAGGTGGCACTGATAAATTAAAAAACTGTAAAACAACAGCAAATCACGTCCTAGACATATTTGCCCACTTCTAATGGTATGAAATAGTGTTGATTTCTCTGAAAAATCACCACAAATCATGTTTTACTCTGCTCTTGGACTCAGATATGCAGCTTGGCCGATTTTTGATGTCACATCAGGATGAGACCTGGATGTTTGTCATTCCTCCACATCAGCCCGTTCCCTCCAGAGGGGCACAGGCTCTCAGCAGGGAGGGAGGCAACTGGGAGAACCCTATGCTGCTCCCACTGCAGGCAGCCTGGAAGCAGAACTGCAGAGCAAACTGCAGAGTGCACCTGCCCCAAACCTCACTGCAACTCGTTGCTTGGCAAACATCTGAGGGTGATAATCACAGACTCTGAGCAGGTTTACAAATGTCCCTGAAATTTTCCAGTATAGCCCTAAACCCAGAAGATAGGAATGCTAACCTTTGTGCCCTGTATATGTATTTTGAGTTTCCAGTGAGCCTATAGAGCAGCAGGAACACATAAGCACTACCAGCCACTCCATGGCAAATTCCAGGGCCCTTCTTCAACAGGCCTTTCTGCCACGTCAGCTCTCCACAGCGGATACAAGTGTCCAGGTATTGAGGCTTCTTGGAAACCAGGTAAGCTTTGGCAAATAGATATGCAATGCCTAGGAAAAGAGCAGTGAGATTATCTTCTGTAATAAGTATGCCAAGGGTTTTGCAGAACACATAAGAAAATAAACATTAATGCCCTAAAAACTGCAGTGTCATGCTGTACATATCTCACTGTTATCTCTTCATGCTACATCTGGAGGGGAGAGTATCCGGTATGCTAAAAAGTATATGGTAAGATGTACTTATCAACACCCTATGATGATACCACTTTCATAGAATCACAGAATTTAAGGGTTGGAATGGACCTTACAGATCATCTAGTCCCATCCCCCCTGCCATGGGCAGAGACACCTCCTCACTAGATCAGGTTGCTCAAGGTCTCAGACTTTCAATCCTTCCAATTATTATTTCATTTCAGGGGCAGAAATGCACCTATTGTTCCAGCTGCTGCAGCAATAAATAAAACACTCTTAACTGGAAGAAACCTAAATAGTTTGCCTGCATCTCACAAAATCAGTCAAATTTAACCTGAGATTATCTTCTACATGGAATCACCTAATGTGGAAAAGCAATGTGATCAGCATCTATCTATTCATAGCATCAATGGGAAAAGAACCTGGAGCTCCATGACACCAGTGCACAAGCTCATTCTCCCTCTCTATTGTCTCCCCCAGCTCGGGAGGCCAGTTGTTGTTCTGCTCTTGGTCCATGAGAAAATCCACGCTCTGCCACACAAGCTCCTGATCTGCTGGCTGCAGGTACTCATAATAGGAGAGCAGCATCTGAAGGATTGATGAAAGCCCATGTGCTGCACCTGTAAATACAAACAATTGAATTAAGAGAGTGGGTTTAAGTCCTACCTCCATGTCATGGCAACTTTCCCTTGGAACTGATTTCCTTGTGCAGTGCATGGCTCCTTCATCTTCTTCATGCATATTGTAATAGTGCTTGGAATAAAAGATTTCTAGGTACATAACACCATCATTTTTTACTAATTCTGTCATTTCCAGTTCCTCTAGGTTTAGAAAAACATGTATGAATTTTTTCTGTTCTCTCTCTGATATGACTGAAACTCAGTGCATGAAGTTAACCTGAACCAAATGCTGTTTCTAGATGTTATTCTTCCTGAGACACTTCTGAATCCGAACCATTATTCTGAAGTCTTTGTTGAACCCAAATTGAAACTAGACCAGAAATGGTATTCCCAGCTATATATTTTATTTCTGAAGTGCCTAGCTCAAGCATCTACACACAGCATCACTCTCAAAGTAGTTGGTGTGTTTTACTCACCAAGATACTCTGTTCCATAGTAGGAATACATGAGTGGGAATGGTTTCCTCTTCTTCACTGCATACTGTTTTCCTGATTCTAGTATGGCCAGGCAGATTGATTTTATTTGTGCTGGGGTGAGCACCTAAACAGAAACATCAAACAAACATCAAGTCTATTATAATAATATCAGCTTTCAAGGCATTTTTCAGGACTCTGCTTTTTAGCTGGTGCACAAGACAAAGTGCTGCCTTTAATCTTATCAGCATGCTGTAATGTACATCATTATTAAGAGTTCCTTACATAACACAGCCAATTTACATAATGTTTCTCAAAAACAGAGATTCATCCCATCTCAGGAAAGTCAATGTCAAATCTTCAGCTGCACAGATGAGGTGAAAACAGACCTACTAAGAGCCTTTCCTTCCCAGAGATCCATCAGGCTGATGGGAGCTGACAACAGGCAGCAGTCAAGCTGCACAACAACAGCCTCCAGACTGGGGCAGGAGACACTAGGACAAGGCAAAGGGAAATACTAGAGAAGAAGTGAATGTGATAGGCTTTATTGGGACACACCGAGCTAGAGAGATTTTCCTACATATGAGATGAAAAAGAGCAAGGAAGCAGGTACTAAATGTTATTGAGAATCACTGCTGTGTTTGTGGGTTCAGAAACAGCTTAGTAAAAGAATCAGGCTTTCTAACTTCAAGAAAATGCTAAGAAAAATGAAGCACAAGACAAGTTTCTGTAAAGACAGGCCAGCTCTGTTTATGGGACTTTATCATTACAAACAGGTCAACACAGTCTTTAATGTAGTCCTAAGAAATTACTAATGCCTTACTCTTAGTTATGTCAAAAGTAAGATTGACAAATCATGTATTTAACCAGACATGAACTTTCCCAAGTTACTGACCTAGCGCACTCAGTGAGGAATCAATTTTACAGGTTTTGACTGCAACTCTAATTATATACAATTCCCTGCAATCATCAGCAATTCCCTCTGTGTCAGCCACATCTGTACATTACTGACCAATACCTAGGTCAATTAAATAATTCAGTTGAAGCAATGTTTGGGCTTTAGGGGAAAGCCTATATGGCATCTATGCCTTGAAGAAATACATTTCAGCTTATGAAAAAAGAACTGAGAAACAACATAGGCAAAATGAAACAATAAAAAAGGAAAAGGCTGTACAAGTAGCTGTGACAAGATAAATGGTAATCCTAAAACTACCTGGAACATCAAGATAATGTATTTGAAATGTTTCTGCACACATTTGGGTTTGCTATAATTTGTATTATCATTTGCAATTACTTCTTCAAAATACTGATAGCATTAAGTACGGAGGCAACATCTGTTACAAACTCCTAGAAAACTGTTCTCTCTCCTGTGGCACACAAAAGATGCTACAGATAATTAATGTCGCTTAAAACTTGACTGCAAATTAATGGCTGAAAAAACTTGTCTGTCTTACCTCGCTCCCAGATAACAAGGCATTTTATTACAGCTTCTCCAAATGACTCTGATATTTGTACAGCCTGGAGAACAACCTGCTCCTGATCTTGACTAGTGTTCTTTAACCTTACTGTAGCAGAAGTAAATAAGCCATTAACATCTAGAGACTTCAGTCATTTCCAGATATTTTTAAAGGAATTGTTTTAGCTTCACAGAATTAAAGGAATGGTTTAAATCCTAAGGAGAGACATGGTGAGACACATTGAATTCTCTCCAGAGCTCTCATTTTACCCTTTTGCAGTTTGGGACCTTCTCCTCCACATTCCATACCTTGTAAAAGCATTTGTAATGTAACCCTCTAAAAATAAATGTGAAGGATAAGGTCACTAATGGTAATTCTGGAAGGCACATGCACATTGGTTAGAAAAATCTGTCAGTTCATTTTCTGTATGTAATGATTCCTTTAGTTAATATTATCCACTAGCTTTCAATACAAACCATATTTGGCCAAGCTTATTTTTATGTCAGCACATTGAATTTTTAAATTGAATTAATGACTATTTTAAAATGCTGAGTATGTATTTTAAATGGATATAAACTTCTGCCCAAAACCAGCCTCCCACGATGCTGCATAAAGGAGTATCAGCCAGCAAGAAATGCACTGTTCACCATTTGAAAATATAAAATAAGTGTAAAAAGTCAAACACTTAAGCATTATGAATTCCTAAGTGTATCCACAGTATATACCCTTTTGGTTGGCATAATGAAATATCCTAATGAAAACCACCTCTTTGTCAGAATGGAAAAGCAGCACCTGCAAAGTCAGATGAAAAATGATACCTAAACTGATGATTAGAATGGATGATAGCAGCCAAAGCACCTGACCCACTTCCACATTTCCAAAGAAAATGGGAAATTACCTGTGTACCTTGAAAACAACCTTATTTCTAACCACTTGGACTGACCTGCTTAAGGCAGGTGGGAGCTGTGTCTTAACTAACAGCTAAGTAAGAAAAATTTTGTGCTGACTACAAATATCTCTTACCCAGTGGCTCAGTTCACAGTCATTCCCAAAACACTTTCAGAAGGATTTGTACTTGCTCCTTATTCTAGGAAATGGTTGGCTGGAACAGAAACCTTCGTTTACCATCGTTTTTAGTGCCCTGCCAAAGGTTAATCAGAAATAATCCACTGGTTTGCTACATTTTATTTCCACCAGTTCTGTGTTAAAACCTCCTCGTATTTCTTTCGCCTTACCAAGAAATACAATCTGTGGCTTGTCTCTGTTTATGCTCCTTCGCAGTATCTTATGGCCAAAACAACAATCTTAGGATACATTAATCATAACCACAGACAGTGTAGCTGTCGTTCTGCAAAGTTCATTTTCATTTCAGCATAGCTGCAATGCCTTCTTGCCCCTGGGAATTACTGAAGCAATATGTTTAATTAGGGACAGAAAAGAAATAGAATGATCATCCTAAAGGCTTTGAAAGGATGAATTGCATATTAATATCACATCCTCTGGAGCTGTCAGATGCTTTGATGAAGAATAAAGCCAATATGAGAATATGCTACCTAGAAAAATATTTAATGCTTGAGATAGATAAATTTTGTACGAAACTTCTTGAATGTCATTTAATATGAGCATAGGTAAAATTATTCTTTATCATGTCAGTGCTTAGCCAAAAGACTACTGACACTAAGAGATATATTTCTGTTGTTTTCAAATTTCAGCTAACCCTTTTTGTATTTTTAAAAACATCACAACTTACCCTGTGATAGAATTACAGAATGGTTTGGTTCAGGTGACCTTAAAGATCATCTAGTCCCAACTCCCCTGCCATGGGCAGGGACACCTTCCACTCCACCAGTTCCTCAAAGCCCCATCAAGCCTAGCCCTGAACACTTCCAGGGATGGGACATCCACAACTTCTCCACAACAACCTGTTTCAGTGTCTCACCATCCTCACAGCAAAGAATTTTTTCCTAATATCTATTCTAAACCTGCCTTCTTCCAGTTTAAGGCCATTTCCCTTTGTCCTATCACTACATGCCCTTGTAAAAAGGCCCTTTTAAGCTTTCAGCTATTCATTGAACACACATAAATTGTACATGTTCCTTTTCCAAGTTAAATACAGGTGGCCTGTCCAGTTTTGTCGAAATTAGTGATGTTGTCTCTATTGATGTTAGAAATGTTCATTTTAGTCTTCTCACTCGATCGAAGTTTGGAATACAAGCATTGCACACTTCCCCTGCAATTTCTCTATCGATAGGTTGGTGGAGTTCTTTATTTTCTGCTGTATTGATATCATTGTCCAGTGATGCTGTGTACTGTTAAATAACAGTTCTGCTCACACTGGTGACAGCTACATTCCCATATGACTTTCACTTTAAGCACAACACTTAGGCAGCACTGTAATCCCTGGTATTTATACCCGTACCTAGGAGCACAACCTACAGTACAAAAGCCACTATGATTGCTTCTAAAGTCTCTCCATTTTCCTCTTGTGCCACTGCAGACAAATATGCCTTTTCCCATCAAGGCAGTCCACGATTTTGAGAATTATTTAAAGCAGGTAAATCCCTGTTAAAAGCCAGCAAGGAGGTGCTATGCCTACAACAACAATCACAGAATGTTGTACTTCTATTTGTAAGACGTCTTTCTTAACCTGAGATTGTTTAGTTGGAAGTAAATAATTTTGCAACTCCTTTTAATCTACTAAGTGTCAGTTATGACAACGCTAGGACCTAAATATGTGTTTTGAAAACTGCAGGCAAAAATGTTGACCTTGAGGATTAGGCAGAAAGAAGCAGGACTTCTTTGCTTCTGATTACAGTAATGTTTTCAGCACTTCATCATTCCTCTGAATGCTTGTACAAGCCCCTTGGCTCATGCTTTGTCTTCTGAAAACCACTGCTACATAAACCTGCATCGTGTATTGAGTATATTTGATGACTGTAAGCTTTTAATTCTTTCAAAAGATCTGTAAATATTTCCTTACAGCTCTTTCCTGTATGGAAGAGAAGGCATTACTGAAGCCAAGGATCATTATGTTTTGATAAATGCACAAGTACTTTTAGGAGGTAACATCTACACTTAAATTATCGTGGAAAAAGCTTTCTATGTATGTAAAAACATTTTAATATGCATCTAGCACATCAAACCTCTCTCTGCTGTACTTCTATAAAGCTATTTACATGAACTTGATCATACACTTTTTCAGATGCTGCACGAAGTGTCAAAGTAAGCTAAAGAAAATAGGTCAGTCTGCAAATACTGTAACAGGAGCTTTGCCATCAGTCTCCTGTGCTGGTAGCCCAGCAGAGGGAGCTTGTGAATTAGTTATGATCACCAAAAATGCTGTAAAGAAAAGATAAACGTGTTTGTGTTCAGGACAGCTGACTCAAGCAGAAAGATGCTGGAACCAGCTGGGTAATTTCATGATACCTTACTGCACCACATGATAAGTTCACTCCTTAAGCTTGATCCTTTTCTACTAAAGAAAAGGGCTGGGATTGTTCAGGAACCTTTCCATGCAATGTCCTGGCCTGGGCTTTTGATTTCAGACGATGCTAACACCTAAAGCCATGGAAGAGTAGCAGGTCCAAGGACAGAGGGATCTGCCTGTCCTTGGTGTTATTCCAGTTTGACTGATGTACCTCTCCTGCAGCACAGTGGGAGACCCATCTCCAAGTGCACAGCTGTCTGCTTCCCTTACGAGCACTGTCGAGTACACCTGTCTTTTAAAAATACAAAATAAATAGTTTGAAATCTCCTGAAAACTTTGCTCTAGGAACCAATTAGTTCCAGAGGTCCTGCTGCTAATGCAGCACATTTGATGCTGTAACAGCATCATGAATAGGACTTTCCTGAGCATGTACTTTCCCAGATTTCTCACATGAACACAACTCCTGACAGTGTGTGTAGACTCAGGACAACAACTAATGATTCTGTCAGTTCACTGGAAAATGGTATTTAACTGCAATCTTGAGTAAGTCAGATTTCTCTATAGATCCCACTTTCAACATGCAAATTTGGGGTTGTTTGAGGCTTGATCTTTGCCTCAGCAGCATGGAAACAGCAACATCAGTCCTGTCCTGCTTCGTGGGTCACTAATCATGAGTCCAATCAGAAACTGAAGGCTGCATTTATTCCAGATGAATCAGATCACTGGTAAAGAAGACAATAAAGAACTTTTGTTACTGCCAACAGAGTACAAAATTTCCACAGGTCTCTCTTGCCAGGACTGTGTCCCATCAAATTCTGCTGGTAAACCTGTCCTTCAGATGGGGAACATGCAGTGCTGCAGAAAAGGATGGAGCACAACTGTTCCTGTGACCAGGAGGCTGAGAGCAGCTGATGCTGCTCCACAGCAGGTCAAATGCAGTGAGCATCTCTATTCCTTGGGTCTCAACTTCAACCCTAGAGAGTTTCAAAGGAAAAAACAGCAAATGGCCTTTTGTGACACTAAGGACAGTCGACAGTTGTGTCTTTGAGTGCATCCTCCCCTGACACCCCCTGCCTTGTGATTGTCTCTGATGGGCATTTTGATTTGTCCTAAGATGAGAACACCAGGTGGGAATTTGGGAATTGCAGGAGTGCCCAGGTGGCCCAATCCGCAGCAGAATTTCATACCCTTTTGCAGACTGATGTGTACCGATCACAGTCATCACAGCTCTCCCATCTCAGCATCCTTTCATTATGCATTCAGAGCATCCCAACAGCTCCTCCTGCAATTCCCACCCGGGATTCCTATTTTAGGACAATTCTCACTTGGTGTTCTTATCTTAGGACAAATCACAATGCCCAGCAGGGACAATCACAAGAGGGTGTGCGTGGAGGGGGAGGATGCATAAGAAGACAAGACTATCTTTTGTGCTGTCACATCTTTCTTCAAGCTCTCCCCATCCTGGGTCAATGAAGAGAGAGGGAAAACATGAGTTTCTCCAGGTCACACTCAGGCCCAACACCTTTCACTCTGCTGCAGCAGGGTCTGGCTGGACACAGCTATCCAGTCTAATGCAGTGACTCTCCTAGGTCTTGGGAAGGAAACAAGAAGTCCCCATCACTATTTAACAATAATGGTATCTTGAAGAAAGGAGGGAAGTACAACCCCCTTCTCTCTGCTGCTGGAGAACTGAAGCAAGAAGGATGTCAAGAAAGAGATCTAAGACCAGAGCCATCCAGATAACCAACATGACTGAGGAGGAATCAGTCTGCCTATTGAGAGCTCAGGTCCTGTTCAGCCAAAGGTGGGTGATTACCAGCAAAGACAGCAGGAAATTGCTCAGGAGGACAAGCCCCAGCACAGAAGAAGTGAGGTGCCCTGGGATGCACTCCTGTGTCAAGGCTTTCAGATGGCAGCTGTCTGCACCCCAGCTGCATGTGCTCTTCTGCCTAGTAGAGGGTTAGAGTTACCACAGAGCGCACAGAGCCAAAAATTTAATTTCAAGCATCTCTTCCCAGAATTGCACCCAAATTCAAGAGCATGAATTGAAAAGCATGTTTAAAAACAGTATGAAGATTTTCAAATTAACTGAGAAACAAACCCAGCACTGCTTGAAGAGGCCTTTTATTTTTTACATTACAGAATTCTACCCCAACTTTTTCAACAGACCAGTAAAAATCTTCTTTTTTCCTTTTTGCTATTATTATTCACCAGCCCCATAACACACGGCTGAGCAATTTTGAAGACAAAGGCCTCGGGAACTGCCTACAATGGATGTATCAGTGATGACTTTTCTGCAATCCAAATCCCTGTTTGGAGCTCCTGTGTCACCCACTCCTCCACCAGACACTGGAGCAGTTTATGACAGCTGCAAATAAGTGAAAGATTAGTGCTTCACAGCTACTGCTTTACTGCCACCTATTCTCCCCTCACAGGTAGGAGGAAGATTATTCATGTAAAAATTTCATCAGTGGGAAATCCTTTGACTCTGTTTAGTCTCAGTCAGAAAGTACATCAGAACACGAGTTCTGTAGTTAGCTTATGCCAAAACTGCAGCGTGGAGCTGTCAGTTCCTGATGGGAGATCTATCCTTTGGCACTCTGGGTATGTGTCCTTGACAATTCTGCATTATGATGATAAACATCTTCCCATCTGGGCACCTTACACTCTTGTTTGGCTAACAGGCAGCCCAGTGTGCTGCAGCTGTGCTGCCCCAGGATGCCAAGCAAGGAACATCTGCTCTGCCTGTGTCTATTGGATCAGTTTACTTCCCCTTAACAGCGGGTCTGCTGCTTCCCTGGAAGTGAATCCGTGTCTTCATCTGTTCCACGGACATTTCTTGTGGTAGCAGAGCTGTCCCAGTGTTTGAACTCGCTATGCATGCAACCTATGCAGAGGCATAAGAAGTACTATCCATTCTTCCAGCTCCAGAGCACCAGGAAACAGGATCCATCAAACAGTCTTTGCAAAAGACAAACACTGCAGTAATTGTGGCACTGCCTTTAGTCTGAATTAAAAAATTATGCAAGTCCAGCTTAACTGGGCACCACCATTTGCTACTAAGAACTTAGGCAGACTACTCCTTGGGAAAATGAATTTCCTCGTGTTTGTACACATCTGCAGATCAGCCTGAGATGGGCAGAACTTGATCGCAGGTTGGTCAGTAAAGGTTAACATTTTTCAAAGGGAATCTGACCTAGGCTTAGAGGTCTACAATGAAAATGGCAACTGTATCTAGAAACCAAAAAAGCTGATAAGCTATGTTTTAAGATGTCCTGAAGGTCTCCAGAAAGAATTGGACACTTCCGTTCATTTATTCTTTTACTTCATGTGTAAAGAAGAGCATTCAGCATTGGACAGGACACTGATCTAATAAACTCTAACCTGTTTACTTCTAAGGAGTACAAGTGTGCAAAGAGAAATGCTCATGCTAGGAACATTTCTTAAGATTATGAATTGTACATCTGCCAAGTTCATGAAGACACTGTAAACTCTGAAAGTGCCACTAAATACAGAAGTGAAATCAGGTACTCAAAAGCACTGTTGCAAAGGCTAAGAGGAATTGAAGACACCTCTGGTGCATCTCCAAAATTAAAGCTCTGAGAAACTTAGTCTAGTTTTCTATGGGAAACTGGTAATACCTGTGAAGTAATACCTGGCTGGTATTCCTTGTCTGGGCTGGGAAGGGCCAGCTGGTGCTACATGGCAAAAGGTGGCACAAAACAAGAGACAGGCTGGCCTAAGTGGCCCTGGAAGTGAAGGAAAGGGGGTAAAGGGAGAGGGGGAGAGAGACACAGCTGAAAGAGCTCCTGGTCCCCATAGGCTCAGTTAGCTAGCTGTGTCTGAAGAGAATGGTCTGCATCAACTGCCGTGTGGTACTGAGCTGGAGAAAACAGTCAGCAGTTTGTGTATAGCATATTTGGATGACTAAATGTTTTCCTACTGCACCCTTTGCTGAGGCTTCTCTCTGACCAAACAAAGAGCCTGTATGATCACATCACCTTTCCTCTATTTCCAGCTTGGTGTAAGGGCCATTCTCACACTGCAATTGTATATAACATTAAAGCTTCACTTGTTTCCACAACAGTGATGATGTTGTTCATGTGAAAACACACAAAAAAAAAGACAAATCAAACTGAAAGACTACACTGAAAGCAACTACATAATACAATAAATTTAAAGTACAGGATGGGGACAGAGAAAGACTGATTGCTAGTTCCTTGAGAATATCTTTAAGGATGCTGACAGTTCAATTCATCTTAAGTAACACCATCATCTTAATCACTCAGATTGATGGAAAAGGAAAAGAGCCTTTTTAGTCTCATGCAGTTCAATTTGTCAAAGTCATTTCACCTATTAGATCATTCGTATGGTTTTTAATATCAAAGTCCTCATTGACCTGAATGGGTCTTGACTGGGGAGGTGTAACTCCTGTCAAGTATTATATAAGAAATGTTCAAAGTTTTAGCAGTTGGTTAGGGCTTCTTTGCCATGCAATTGTTCTTGTAGTCTTCTTCCTCCATGTCCTGCTAGTAACACCATAGGGCTGGCTCATCATCTGTTGAGACTGATAATAATTCTGTCTGAGGTAGCCTTTAATGACTGAGACTGCCAGAGTGAAATGCTGACCTTGCTTGCAGAAGCTGAGTAGAAAAACCCAAGAGATACAGCTGAGCAAATATCTAACTCTTCAGGGATTGATCCTACTCTCACTTTAATCATTTCAGAGGGAAATGACTAGGAGATGCAATGCTATTCATTGCTCTGAACCAATGTGGAGTGCATGACTTTTACACAATAAAAACAGTTGGAGGTTTTAATCACCTTTTCCAAGGCTGTGCACATTCTATGCATCTCTTGAATAAAGCTGTATCTATAAGCAGTAGTTCTCCTTGGAACTCTGAAAGAACGGTGCTTCATGTCAACAAATGTTCTCAAGAAGCCTGTCTGTCTCCTGTGATGAGCCAGGCAATACACTGTCTTCTATATCTAAATGAAAGAGACTAAAAATTTCAGTTGAGGTACAAGGCAGCACTTCCCTGAAGCCAGAATTCCAAATAAGGGTTTATATTTTGTGTCAAGGCAGAGCTTGACACTACTGCTGTAAATATTCTGTGCTACTGCAAATACACTGTTTAAAGAATTAAAATGAAGAAGTTTGAAGAACTAAAATGAAAGATTGCAGTTTATATACCCACCAACAAATTATACTGGATCAAACTATGTCTGATCTTGCTTGATATTCAGTTTAACAGGAATTCATTTGCCTTTCAGGCTGTTATACAAGGTCATAGTTCACAGACGCAGCTGTGACTGTGGGACATTGGTCAAATTTCCACTGTTTTCCAGGGGGAATTTTTTTGTGTCAGGACTACAGGGTTTGGCCTGGAGTATACCTTCAAAAACATTTTACCACTTTTCAACTAATCAAATATTACAATGTAAGCAACTGTACACCCATTTAATTTTACATACAAAGTGGGTTGCTGGGTATCATAACTTATTTCTTCCTCCTTTTTCTTGGCTTCCTCTGTGCTTTGTTTAGCATTGTTCACGTGGCTGCAACTCCCAAAATATGCCAGGGACACTTGAAACCCAAAAGTCAGACTTCATTCTATACATTATTAATCAGCCTTTTATTTTGTGCCTCTTTATGTTAAAGATACTGCATTCCTTATCTGTCATCATCATCCAGTCCTTTTATCTTCCTCATGCAACAATTCCCAGACTACTCCCAATGCCTTTAGGCTTGTTTTGTGAGCCTTCAGACCTCCTCCCTCTGTACAAATGAATGTGCGTCATTCCCAGGCTTACCAGGCTAAATAAGAAAACAGAGATGTCTCCTCAAAGCCTCATGGCACAAGTGTCAGAACCAAAACAAAAAAATGATGGGCAGGAGATGCTACAGAAAGCAGCATTTGGAAAACTATCCATAAAAGACTTTAGAGCTCGTTATTGTCAAAACTTGCAGAGATGAACTACAGAAAAGTGAAATACTGTTCTTTTCTTCATTTCATTCAAATTAAGGTTCAGAAAGAGAACACAGTGCTGCCAGCATTAGAGGCTCTCAACCACAATGCTTTCAACATTGTGGGTTTTTTCCCCTGCATTTAAAACAAATAAAAACTTGGGCTTGCATCTTAACACACGACCTAGGGATGCCCAGAATGCCCTGACAGTGCCTGTATAATACATGTACAGTTGCAGCACTTCAGTACCTTAGAGGAGTCCTTGACCTTCTCAAAATCTTACACTCATGGAAGAGAAGGACCTAAACTATATGTGACAATTTGCATAGTGCTGTGAACAGCTCCGTGAAAATCTGTGCTCAGTGCATTGCAGCACTGTAGAAGGCAAACAGAAAAGGTTAGGACACATGAGAGTAATACTGAAATGATTATTTCAAAGCTATTTTAGCAGTCATTGTTTCGTTCTTTCTTCTGATAATTCTCCAGGTCTGTTCTCTCATTATCAAAACAAAACAAAACAATCAAGCAGAAACAGGTATTTTACAGACAATTAAGTGATTCTCCTAAGAGAAGCTAAAAAATGGCAACATTTATTTTTGGGGCAGGACGTAATTAATGTGTTAAAGAATACAAAGTTATTTTATCTTGCAATGTAAGAACAAAACGAAAGCTTATGAAAAAACAGCAAGTTTAAAGACAAAATATCTCTCCGCTCACCCAGGACAAACAAGGGGAGTTATTTCTGCAGAGTTTAGTTGAGTCCACTCACACTGTGCATTTTAACAAACCAACTGAATCTTTCTATAATTAAGGTGAGAATTTTTAGAAAGATCTTTGGCTGGGCTGCCAGAAGTGCTCCACCACTCCAATCGAATCGAGTTAGAATTCTTCAGAGCCTGTGTTGTTTAAATAAATAATTTATCACCTTTCAACTCATCAAATATTACAATGTTAGAACATTTAGTCCTGACAGATGTCGCAAGACCAAGTCATAGGATCAACTCCCAGAACTCAGCCCACCCGTTCTGGAGGAAAAATAAGTCCTTGTGCTTCAGAGCATAAAATCAGTCCTTAAAAATGCAGGATAGGCATGTTACAGACAGCACATTCCAAAATCACCTTCCACAGACATTTGTGCAGCTACACTCTGAGTCATCTAGTATTGGTACAAGATATTAAACCAGATGGAGCATTGGAAACAAATCCTGAAGAAGAAAGATGTGTTTGTAAACTATAGTGCTCCTCACTGCAGGCAAGTGGAAGCATCCAAGTGTTTGGAGAATGTTCACACTCTGCTGTATGTAACACAATTTGAAAACTGTTACTCCAACCTGTTGTGCAGTTAGTGTCTCTGCCATGCAGGAACACTTTCTCTCCGAGCTCACACTTCAGGTGACAAAGACACAGAATGACTTGGGAGTGCCAAGTTTGGGACACTTCCCTCCAGATACGGCTCTGAAGAATATTTGAGTATTTTATATAAGTAATTTCAATCAGAGGCACAGTAAGAGACAGAAGCACAGTTCTGTCAGAGCTCCAGTGCTCTAGCCATCAGCACACTTGGCTTAGAGGCATCAGCTTAAATTCTTGCACTGTGTCAGAAAAAGAAGGGATGTGAATTGGAATTACCAGGTGAGTGATGAAATCTCAAGGTTACTGCATAAGAAAAGGAAAAACTACAAAACTTTGATGCCTTGGCATCCAGAGAGGGTTTTAGGCAATGGAAAATCATGGAGAATGAATCCATTCTATCTCTGTGGGGTGGTACAGCTGCGTAGGCACTCCAGAATTCCATGGACTCATGGAATGCCATGTTGTGTTAACCCCTGTCAGGACTGGTTATGCCTTTTCATTTATATTAGCTGTTCCTTCCCACGGAGAATAAATGCAAAGGAATGAAGGATTAATCTGCATTAAGGGAAGAGCAGAACCCTGATGTGCTCTCACGTTACACCCAGGTGTACAGTGATGCAGAACACGTGCAGACTGTGCTGACACTCATGTGAACTGAGCACACGAGGAACTCAGGCCCTGTCTTGTCCCGATTACTTGAATCTCAGTTTCTTTCTGGCACACATGATAAGTATTCTAGATAATTTTCCCCAGACACATGTGCTTGTCCTGCTAAAAATAAACTTTGTTTTAGCTCATTTTATAATCTCTTGAGCTGTTGTCATGCTTTCCCTCTGCCTATGCATGGTATTTGGCACTTGTCTCAGTTTAAAAGCCAAAGCAATTCTCATCCAGAGAGCTGCCTCTTCTGGATCAGTAATGAAGATAATAAATAAGGCTGGTTGCTACATCAGTCCCTTATTAGTACTTACCATTAGCTTTGCTTGTGGTCCTTCAGCCAATTCCAAATCCACAATGCGCCCATCCAAGCCAGCATGAATTAAGTTTTCAAAGAAGATTATCTTTGACACTGCATCAAAAGCCCCATTCAAATGTAAACAGGGTATTGGCTCTTCCATCAGCCACTAATTTTATAATTCTGTTATTTACAACCAGTGATCTTGCTTGTCTAGAAAGACTTCTTTATTCTTCCAAGTGATGCTACTTTACATGCAGAGTTTTACTATGCAGGTATTTATGAGGCAGGTGACACCTAGACATATGTCTAAATATTTGCTGCTGAGGAACAATGTGGCTACCTGTAAAATCAGTTAAATGAGGTAAAGGAACAACAGCATCATTCACAGGCTAACAGGGGCATAAATCAGTCACTTTTAAGTAGCACCAGCATTGCCTTCAAGCAAAGGGAATTCTAGAGAGCTCCATGCTGGCATCATGCCACTTTTACTTTGCGTGATGATCTGCAATTTGTGCCACACCAATAAGCCACTGAATAGAAATATCAACTTAAGCTACAGAGGAATGCTGACAACATAATGCAGGAAAACCAGATGAAGGTGATCAAGTCCTCTGAGTCATCTGAATTTTACCCTATCCTTAGACTGTGGCAGCAGCCTGATGTAGTAAAAATCCTGATGTTCTGTATGTGGCTCCCAGATACTCCAAGGCACATCCACAAGACAGTTCTGAAGTAAAAGACAGAAACAAAGAGTTTCCAGTGGCATACAGTGCCATTAGCATTGCCTGGAAATGTGCCCACAACTCCAAGTACAATTCAAGTCATATTTCAAATACAGACAGTCTCTTATAATTCAATACTGCCACATTTCAAGGGCAGAGTAAGAGTCATGGGATTAATTTGAGGAAGTGTGGAATATTGTGCTCCTTTAAAACTCAGCTTACTTGGTAAGTAATGGGATCACCATCTGTACTTTTCTCTTGGTTAAAAGATTGTCATTTGGTACAACAATAAAAACAGGAAAGTGTTACCAATCTTCCCTTTGTGCTACTTACTCCCAGTTGTGACTGAGTATAAACCAAGCACACTGTGGGAAAAGGAGACTGTTGTGCCAGAAGGCACAGTTCAGACAACTCTAAGAGTTCAAACCTCACACAGCAAGGAGGAAGAGTGGTAAGAGTCACGAGACCAACTGTACCACTGCCACCAACAATAAACAAATATTCACACCACTTGGCTGTCACCTTGCACGTAATTAACTAACAGGAATTACTCTGACCTCATGTTACAGATGACACTGTGGTGTTGGTGCCCTGGGAGCACTCAATGCTACACTTCTCTTTTGCTGGATTTGTCATTTTACATGACCGTTCTCTGCAGCCTCACAGGAGGAACAGTGCAAAGTGACAAAGGATGGCTATCTCTGGACCTACAGATCACAAAAATGTGTTTTCCAAGTTGAGCTTAAGTCAAACTACTTGTATTTAAAACCCCTTGCCAGATGCCTCTCCTACCTAAAGTGTGTACTTAATAATCTGGTGCCCCTGGAGTAAAGCAGCTTCACTTCAAGGACTCAGAAGGACATGGAAGTCCTTTGATGCTTATCTTGCAAAATCTAGAAGAGATCCCATAAAAAACATACCAACAGAAAAGAACCTCCCTCATAGGAGACAGCAGTCCCACAGTGCTTAGGGAATAAAATTAAAATAGGACAAGTGCTTTCATACTACTACTCTGTCTACATTTTGTCTTCTGGATGTGTAGCAGTTATATGAGCATTATTTCTAGGTATTTTTTCTGGCATAATGAAAAAGTGTATGGATGAAAACGGCAGCCTGGCATAAGAAAGCTCATGATTGATTCAGCTCTGCAAGACCAAAAACAAACAAATAAATATTTATTTAAGGAGCCTGAATAGGTTTATTTTGTGGTTCCACTGCTAAGAATTTTTCCTGAGTTCATATTTGACCAACCTACATGTGATCAAATTTAAACAGCTCATGTGGAATGTGTATCTTGGGGTCCATTTTTATTAAAACTGTAATTCTGACTAAATCACTGGCTTTGCCTTAGAAAACTAAAACAATTATAGCATTAACCATTTCACAGATGGCAAGTAGAGTGTCTAAAGATCAGGAGTTAGCTTTACAAAGGGATGAGCAACCTCAGTGCAAATGGCATGCTCCAACTCCTATGAACATCTATGGCAAGTCTGATGCTTCCAACTCCTGCCTGTACTATTACTTTATTACAAGACAATCTTTGCTTTTGTTAGGACAGTTCCAATAAGCCCAAACCCACATTTGGTAATGTTGGATGATGCTACAAAAACTTTAATAAAATGAAAAGGATAATTTCCCACTGACTCATGCTGCTGGTGCAACCAGTAATATATAAAATGCCCCTGACTGAAGTAGGCAGAACGAGGTAGAGAGACAACACTGAGCTTTATCTTTACATCTGCAACAAAAGTAAATCACAATAACTGCCTAAGTTTAACCTCCAGGCACTTCTTCAGATTTCACGTATTCCTTGATTTCTAACATGGACAAAATAATTGACTTAATACAGCCCTCTCAAATACATTGTTCCAACTATACTTCCACCAAAGAACTTATCACTTCACAGATGTCCCCTGGATATATAATAGCACACCTGGTGTAACAATGTGGACTAACGTATTCCCAGTTTTATTCAAGGAACAAAGGAAAAGAGATTCTCTAGTTGGCTTTAATGACACAAAGCTCCTTCAGTTGAAAAACCTTTTCATCTTGCATATCACAGCACAGCTTCTGTGGTTCAGTGATTCCTGTCTCTACAGGACCCCTACCTACTTCACTTGTTCACAGACTTTTCCTAATGAATACCAGTCCATGTAGCAGCAGCCCATTAAAAGGCTGCTGGATAATAGCAGGTCGTGAGCCGAATGTGAGTCAGTGTCACACTGGTGCGAGATGCAAACACCTTACTGAGCCTTCTAAACAGAAACAAGACAGGGAAGAAATACAAAGTTATGTCTTTGCTCAGTCAGAAAGGCCTTTGCCAGAACCACGTGTCCAACTTCTGGCACTCTTCAGGAGAGGCTGGAGGAACTCTGACAGAGTGCAATGGAAATGATCAAAGGTGTAGAAAACATGACACACACGGGAAGACTGGAAGGATTGTTCAGAGAAGTAAAAAGAAGGTGCAATAATTATAACAGTCTTGAAATATATGAAGAGCTTGTGTAAAGAGGAACAGAATTTCTTGCTATTTCTCAATGGGCAGGACAAGGAATATCAGGCTTCAATTACAGCAAGATTCAGATTAGTCATTAGACTAGTCTAACAGGGAAGCTAACAGAGCAGTGTATCAGACAGCCAAGGCAGACTGCAGATCCCCCATCACTGACTGGGGGGATGAAGAGCAGCTCAGAGAGGCTGCCAGGGATGACACAGGCACAGGGACACCTTCCTGTAGGCTAGATGGCATCTGAATAACCTCTCAAGGTCCCTAGCAGCTCTTTGATTCTTGTAGGGATATTACTTGGCTGTCAGGACTGAGCAGACAAACTGCAGAACAGCACCAGGATGGAATATGCAACACCCACATGTTCCAATTCTGCACTGACCCAGCAGCAGAGAGCTGCTTTGCCCTGTGCTGCTTCTAGTCCTATATCCCCACACTTTTAAGAGCAGCTTCCATTTCCTTGACACTGAAATCTAAATATGACCAGCACATCCCCAACTTAAACTCCTCAATTATGTTAGCATAGTACCAATGAGGGAACGGAAGAGTCCTGTGAAGAAAAAGATTAGCCACACAAAATAACTAAATGCCTTAGACAGACAGAAAGTGTATTTATCTACCACAATTTTTCTCCCAGTGCTATCAGATATCCATTCCATCTCACTCATGATCCACTGCTCTTCAACAAGAGATATTAAGCCATCAAAATGTAGAATTCAGGAATGCTGATCTACTGCAAAAATAGATTTATGGTTCTCATCTCAGACATCAAAATATACCGAGCTGAGAAACACCAAATGGCTCAGCCACAGCTTGGTCTGCTATTAAGATACTTCTTGATCACGTTTGCCTAAAATGAAATAGCTATTTCAATTATTTTGCCTTTGTACTCCAGCTCACTAACTCCCTCTTGAAAATAATCCTACAGCATAGATAAGAAATAACTGTTTTTGACAGGATATTGTCATTGAGCTCTGTTGTAATGGAGTAGACAGAAGGTTACACAACATCACTCGGTGCTTAATCTCATGCTTGTCAATGGTCAAAGAACTCACTGCATGACAGACACAGACAAAGAGGCATTTTGACAGATTGTCTTATCAAAAATGGTGACCTGATTGCATCTATTGAATTCTGTTTTGTTGGTGTTTCTTAAAAAAGGGGTGGAATAGAGAAGCTGGATGACAGCAGGACTATGGGACTTTTGATTGTCTCCCTGACCCCTCTCTACAGAGCTCCACTACTGCTTGGAGCCAAGGCTGAAGGCAGCAGTTTCCTGGCTGAGTAACCTGCTCTGCAGTCTCCACACAGCCTGTCAGTGGGTGGCAGGTCGATTTTAAGACTGTCCAGATGAACTAACAGAGATAAGTACAGTCTATTGATTCAACAGAGGCGAGACAAAAGGAGAGGATGGTTTCTATATTTGGGTCCCTCTAGTTGTGGTGCATAGCTGTGCTAGGTATTTATGTGCAAGTCTAATGTCCTAACAATGCGTATTAAATTACTGCAGAGGAACTTAAGGCTTACTTTTATCCCTCCATTTCAGTGCTGTAAAGTGCTGAGGATGTTATGCTTTTACTGGCAATTGTTGTTAGCCTTTTGCTCTTTTCCTCCTCCCAGGAGCAGCTCAGTGTCTCATATTCCTGTTGCTTTAGTCTGGTACCAAAGTAAGTTTTACTAACAGCATTACTGTTTGGGTCACATACTAATTTATAGTATTATCTGTACATAATATGAAAATGTCAGTGACAGAAGTACAACAGTGTTCATGAAAACACCCACATTTGCTTCCAGACGTCAGTAGCTATCTCAGTTACTCCTCAGAGAAAGAAAATACGGAATATAAGACACAATGTGTGCTCTGATTTGTAAGCACTGAACGTGATGACAGCTATTTTTATAAGTGTATGAGCCTATCCAAGGAGAATATGGTGACAGAAGAGTGACAAACAAAAAGCAAGCAGACAAAAATAGTAATTTTCCTCAATGAAATGTAGTTTACTCCTCTGCCTGCTCCCTAACCTCTTTTCTCCCTGCCTCTGCTCTTCTGCTGAAGTTTTATCTTTTCCTAAATTGAGTACATTAGCCATCAGATCTACATCAGTCTGTCAGAGCCTGATTTTCGTTTGAAATCTCCCCTGCTCCAGAGTCTACGTTATTTCTTGCCTTGTTCCTTTCATCTTTGAATTCTGCTACCCCCTGCAACTTTCCATTTTTTTATTTTTTGCCAGAAACTGCCTCTTTCGCTTTTTTTAGAATTTTGTTTACAATTTTAATTTTTATGCTTTCTCCTCTCTGTTCAGCCCCTATCAAACATCTTTTTTCCACATATGTGTGTTTGACACATGCACTCCTTTCTGCTATGTCATCCAGTGTTACCTGTGAGGTAACACAGTTAACTGTGGCTTTTGGCCCTTTGTAAGAACCATGCCAAAAAATCATGAAGGAAAGCACAAATGTCAAATATAACTATCTGCAGAAACACAGTATTGTAATAAAGTTCCTTGACATACACATAAAATTCAACACGCAAAAATCTGAAAACCTAAGGCAATAGATTTAAGGAAATTCCTGCACTGTGCCACCAAAGTGACCCCAAGTGACCAACGCTGTGAAGAACAGTAGCTCCCACCTCTCTGCTGCAGAGATCTCCTGCTTCTCTGCTTCAAACGCTCTGAATGCTCCAGATGCTTCCAGAGATTCAGTCACCAGATGCACTCCACAGGGCCAAATAACTGCTCAGCACCTTCTCCATAAAAATGCCCTCAATTCTGATTCCTGTTTTGTTCTGCAGATCTCATCTTCAAGGCAGAGGCAGCACACTCTGCTCTGCTGAGGACAGACAGCACTGCCTTCAACACCTCTGCTTCCAGCAGCACAAAGAGCAAACTCCAACAGACAAACTCCAATGGGTGACCTCAAAGCTCTCCACAAGATGATGAAGAAGATGACTGAACTGATAAAGTTCACTAGAAGTTAAAGTACATTAAGAGTTAAATTCTGGCATATGAAATTTAAAGGAGTTAGAAGGATTGGAAAATAGATACCCATTTTGGATACTAGAGATGCCTCTGCAAAAATATATTTCCTTTCTTCGTTAAAAGCTGTTATTATAACATCAGTATTACAGCTTGGGCTGCTTTTTCAGCAAAAAAGATGCTGCTGCACACGCAAACGTTCTTCCAACAGCACAATGCAGCACAGAGAAATGACACTGCTTTTGTGCAAAACTGTCTTTTTAATACCACTCTTCAGCTGTAAGCGGTTGAAATCCGAATTTCTGCCACAGAATATATAGTGTCTGTCTCTAAACTTGTGTCAATCAAACCTCCAATTCTAACAGGATCCACACCAAACCATCTGTACTACAGTTCTTTTTTGATAAACAATATACTTGAAATTCAACATTTTCAACCTTAAATTTTCCACTTTGACTCTACAACTGGATATTCAGTGTCCTCTGCATTGAACTGAATCCAGGCAGTCATATCAAGATGTTCTCATCTCTGAATTTGAAGGCTGTTGAAAGGATTCACATTGCCTGACTGAAGAAAAATAGAGAAATTCTGAAATGTAGACCCAAATTTTTTCAGAATGCTTTCTAAAAAACAGAATCTAGATGCAAATAATTCCCTTTGTTTCACTGCTTACTTTGGAAAATTCCTGGTTTAAATACATCAATTTAAGCAAATTAATGCAAAATCTAGCCCCTGTGTGTGGTCTGGGAAACCGTGGCTAGAAGAATGTACATTTAAAAGAGGCAGTCTAGGATCAAAAGCTTTTTATCTTTACTGTTAACTCATTTTAATCCTCTGGCAAAAAACCGGCATCCTGGCTGTGTAGTGGCCTGTGTAAAATGAATTAATGAAATCAGCACAGCTCCAGCTAGCACCATGATATTTGACATTTCAAACACCACAATGCTTCAGATAAACTGGCAAATTCTTCCATGGAGAGAAAGGACTTCAATGGCCACAGAGGAGGAATGAAACCTCACCTCAAAGGACAACCCTTCCTTTTCAGGTGCAGAGGAGGTTAAAAGCCTAATGTGGGGATTGTGCACCACAGCACTTGGAGGGGCATCACTTCTGCAGATCTCCTCTCTAAGCTCAGTCCATCGGGTGTCTTTCATACTATGTTCAGCATTAATGCATTTACATTCCACTTTAAAGAGTTGCAAGTGAACATGCTCTAGGCAGGATTCAGCAAGCTCCTTCCTCTCATACTTTCTGATTGTTTTCCACAAGAGATTGAAAAAAAGGAAGAAGTGGAGCAAAGTATCCTACATTAGTCTTTCAAAACTAGTGGACAATCTGAAGGGAAGACTTTGAGGAACAAGTAACATCATCTAGAATTGTCTCATGAACTGAAAGAAAATAATTTTCCTTCATTTTTCTCTTCTCTCCCAGAATATTCTGAAATACACACTGGTTGGACCTGTCAGGTCCCACACATGGCACATCCACCTGTTCCATTACCTTTTAAGCCAGTCCTGCCTGACACTTCCCTTGCTCTGGCACCCAGACCCCAGACACTGCACAGCAATTTCTGTTCTCCACGTACCAGGTGAAGTTGTTTCAGCTTGATCTGCAATCTTGTGAGGTCCAAGAGAAAAGAGGCTCTCATCACAGACAACACCCAAGGCACGAATGGTTTTTAGCCAGGTCCTATACTCAGCGTAGTCCTGCTAGAAAGGCCATTGCCTTTTCTGGGCATGTCCTGACAGAGCAACACCAGAATTGTGCCCACCCTGTGACAGGACATCACCCTTGGAAACATACACCAAATCATGACATAGCATTTGTTGGAAAAGAAAATTGAGATGTCCTTCTGCCACAGAGAGAAAGTTTAACCACATAGTGGCATGAGAGAGCTTAAAGTCTCTACAGGCTCTCAAGACTCTCTCCAGTGTCTCAGCCCCTGAGGGCACAGTGTGCAGGTTCAGCTTGTCACCACTGCAACTGCAGGGAAGGGTCTCTTACAGTGTCCCCAATGTCTTTGAAAACCAGGGTGTCTAAAGAAACCACAGCACCAAGCCAGTGTGCAAAATGCTGCCCTGCCTGCCATGGGGCACACTGCTGCCACCCTGAGCTAGTGCAAGTCAGTCAGGCCCATCCACACAGTCAGTTATCAAAAGAAAACCCAAGCTGTGCTAAAAGGCAGTAACGTCTTAGCAGATGGTAATGCAAGAAGCCACTTGAACTTCTGTACCTTTTCCTCCGTCATCTGACAGTTACATTGCCAGAAGGAAGTGCAACTACCGAGACACACCATGCTCCATCAACCACGAAATGGGACAGAAAACAGAAACAGCAGAAAAAATGAGGAGAGGATAAAACATCATTTGAATAGGGGGATGGGACCACCATTTTAATGGTGTCTTACTAATGTTTGCATAAGCAAATAGAGACTAAGAGAATTAAAAGCAGTGCTGACAGATTTCCCCAAGAACACAAAATGAACCAGCACTACAAGCATCAGAAAAAGGCACACCTAAAGAAAAGAGAACAGAAATAAAATTTTCCCTGAATGGTGAAAAGACAGCAGTTAATGACAGGTAGGGTACATGCACCTTACACAAATGACATAGTGTTTCTGCCAAAACAATATTTTACTTATCTCTGCCTGGGAAGCACTGACTATAATATAATGGAAATTAAAGAAGGATGAAAACAAACATCTTTCCTAATGCATACTGCATCATGAAAGTCAAATCCTGTTAAGCCTTGACTGTTGAAGTAATCCTTACTCATGCAAAAAGCCCCAATTAATTCATCAGGGGAAAAATGCTGTATTAGCCTAAAAATCTGAAAACCAGCTGAATGTAAATGCCTTCTTCATATCAGGTCAATGTTATTCAACAGACTGGATCCTTCAGGACAGTCCATTAACTTCGTGAAGAACATGTGAACCTTAAAAACACCGAGACTCTTTAGCAAGAAACTGAAGCATCAGGGCATAGCAGCTGAGCTAAATTGGTGTTTACTGAAATAAAGCTGTCTCCTTTCTTCTCTGCTTGAAAAAAAATCCCAAACTCAACAACATAAATTGTAAAATTTGCTCAAAAGGCTTTCCTCAAGGGCAAGTGATTTCTTGTATATAGGTCACCCTTTGACTTCTTCAGAGGAAAAAAACAACCATACGGACAGCAGCGGCTACATTTCAACGTAAGGAACGGATTGCACTTTGTGCTGGAAATGTTTGCACAGTGTCCTCAAAAAAAAGAACGTGGGAAACGAGAAAACATGCTGCAATGAGCCATGTGAGACTGTGCACAATCAAATTACAGGAGGTAGCATTTTCCAGCGGTTCGAATCACAAGACATTGATTCTATTCTGGGATGTACCTGGCTTACTGTTTGACCTTGGGCAATAAATGACATGCACTCTCCCTGGGCATCCCTTTCTTCACTTGTGAAAAGATGCAGGGTTTGGTCTGGCAATGTACTAATTAAAATAATTCTGTATTAGGATGGGAATATTTATCAAAGGACACAAATTTGCCTCCAGCATGAGTACATACAGGCTAGAAATCATAATTTTCCTCATTAAGGAGCAAAATACTGTCAGTAAAAGTTTTCATTTCCATTAAAATTTAAAAATTAAGTTGATTTTATTAACACTTAACAGTTTAGATTATTTTATTTCTTGTACTGTACATTTAACATGATAATGTACTGACAGAATAAATAATACCGTGGAAGGATATTACCTTACTGAGGAAAACATCAGCAAGGGGACACAGAACGTGTTTTATTGGCAATATAACCTCCTGTGATTGCATTTAACCCACCTGCTAAATGGATCCTGCAATAAGTGCATACCCTGTGCTTATCTGTCGGGATGTTTAACTCTTTCTAGCTGCGCTAAGTGTCATTTTTCACCAAGCAAGCAGGAAGGAGAGCTTTACCCTTCCTCACACTGCCTGCAAGAGGTGATTGCACCTGCTCTCCAAACTGTTCAATGATTGCTCTCAAGGATGCAAGACGAATGGATAAAGGAATGAAATGAAACAGCACAGTGCAGGGTGCACCTCATTCAGCTGGAATGTCAGGACAGCATCACAAGCACTGACCTGGGTACTAGACACAGTCCCTCGGTGCAAACTAAAGTAGCAGGGATGGCTCATTTCTCCCTGAGAAACCATCCCCTCAGGCTGGCACTGCTGCACATAGGACAGTGATGTGTCTACAAAACTCTCCTCATAGAAAACACTGTCAGAATGACAACTTTGGTTATGTTACGGTTGCAAATAACATTACCAGGATTATGGTTATGATTGCCTGAAAATCCTAAAGAAACAGCACGTGTGGTATGCTACTTCAAATGCTTAGTGCTGTAATTCTTGTTCTAGGCAAACAAAATATTTAACTGACCTAACATTCTTCTTGCCTTCTCTGGATACCCTGGAGTCTCCAGAGACCTTCATTAAATGAATTTCCTTGGACTCTGACTGCACTGACTGGTATTGGATGGGGCAGAGTGACTTGTTTTTACATCATTTATTTACTTGGAAATAAATGTTGCTTCCTCTCCCGGGAGAGAAGAAAGCCAGAAGCATATGAACTTGCAAAACAGTGATTAACAGAGGAAACACAGATTGGACCTGACAAGAGGACAGGAACAAAAATCTACCAACTGCCTGCCCAGATACCGCACTGACCACTTAGTAACAAACATCACAACAAACAGAATCAGTTGCATTATTACACCGTAGTCAGTGGAAGCTCTGAATTGTCAGCACTGACAATGACAATATCCTGGGGTAAAGTCCCGACTACGGAAACCAATAGCACCATCACCACATCTTGTGCTTCCAGAGAAAAAACCAGCTCTCACTCATGAAAAGCACCAAAATACACAGCCAGATTTCTCAACGGCTACGCTGGGCTTGGCAACACCAAGTGCCTCTGAAAATCTGGTCCCTTGCTTGTCAATTACAGCACAACACCGCTTACTACTACACAGCTCCTCACTCAGTTTCACCCAGCACTATTCCCTTTCTTACCCACTTCATTTTCTGGAAATGCTCTTGCAAAGCTCGAGGTGGCTCCCGCCAAGTAATTCACCCCAACAGTGATGCTCTCGGCGTGGCCCGGGGGGCGAGATGCAGCGCTGGGCTGCAGCGTCCGGACCATCCTGCTCCCCTCTCACCCCGCTCCCCC